>NW_026692226.1:0-236854 GCF_021218885.2 Marmota monax
AGTGTAAGGGTTCGTTCTGTTTAGGGTAAGGGTCAAGTTTAGAGCTAGGGGTATTATTAGGGTTAGAATTAGGTTTCAGGTTTAGTTTAAGTTAGGGTTTAGGTTTAGAGTTTCAATTAGCATTAAGGTTTGGTTAGGATAATGATAGGTTTGGGTTTAGGGTTCATGTTAGGTTAGGGTAATTAATAGGGTTAGAGTTAGCAAAATGGTTAGGGTTAGGCCTAGGGTTAGCCTTAGGGTTATGGTTGTGCTTAGGGTAAGTTATAGGGTTAGGGCTTGGTTTATGGTTATTATTAGGGCTAGAGTTAGGGTTAGGCCTAGGGTTAGGGTTAGGTTTAGATTTACGGTATGTTTTAGAGTTTGAGCCATGGTTATCACTAGGGGAAGTGTTAGCTTTAGGTTTAGGTCTAGGTTATACTTACGGCTAGGGTCAAGGTTAGTGTTAAGGTTAGGGCTAGTATTATCATTAGGTTTAGGGTATTGGATAGGGTTTGATGTCATGTTAGGTTTAGGGTTAGGGTTAGGGTTAGGCTTAAGATTAGGGTTAGCGATAGTTTTAGTGTTAGGTTTATGGTTTGACCAAGGTTTTGCTCTATGGCAAGTTTTAGGTTTATGATTATGTCTAGGGTTAGGGTTAGGGTAGATTTAGGGTAAGAGCTAGGGTTATCATCAGAGTTAGGGTTATGGTTAGGTTAATGGGTCGGGTTAGAGCTAGGGTTAGGGCTAGGGTTATCATTAAGATTAGGGTTAGAATTAGGGTGATATGTAGGCTTAGAGCTAGGGTTAGATACAGGGTTAAGGTTAGGATTAGGGCTAGGGTTAAGGTTAGGTTTAGGTTTAGGCCATGGGTTAGTGTAAGGGTTAGGTTAAGTTTAAGGGTTAGGGATTGAGCTAATGTTTGGACTAGGATGAGGATTAGGGTTAGAGTCATTTTGAGGGTTAGTGCTAGGTTTAGCATTAGGGTTAGGGTTAGGGTTAGGGTAATGGATAGAGTTAGAGCTAGGTTTTGGCCTATGGCGATGGCTAGTTTCAGGGTTAGTGATATGACTAAGTCTAGTGTTAGGGTTATGTTCTTTTTTAGGGTAAAGTTTAGAGCTAGGGTTTGTGTTTTGGTAAGGGTCATTGTTCGGTTTAGGGTTAGGTTTATTCTTAAGGCCAGCATTAGGACTAGGGTTTGGTCTAGGGGTAGGGTTAGTGTTAGGGTTAGGTTAAGAGTTATTATTAGGGCTAGGACTAGTTTTTTGTTTAGCACTCGGACTAGAGTTATCAAAAGATAAAGGATTAAGTGTAGGTCTAGGTCTTGTGTTAGGGTAAGTTTTAGTTATAAGGTTACAGGTAGTGCCAATGTTAGGGGTTAGTTTAGGGTTAGGGTCAGGTTTAGATCTATGGTTAGTGTTAGCATCAGAATAAGGGTCAGGGTTAGGGTTAGGGTTTGGGATAGTGACAGAGCTAGATTGAGGATTAGGGTTAGGACAAGTAATAGAGTTATGTTTTGGGTTAGGCTAAGTATTAGGTTTAGAACTAGGGTAGCATTAAGGTTAGAGTTTGGCTTAGGGTAAGGGATAGGATTAGCGCTAGTGTTAGGGCTAGATTTAGTGTTAGGGTTAGGGTTAGGGTAATTGATAGGATAGGGTTTGCAAATGTGTTAGTGTTAAGATAAGGGTTAGCATTAGGGTTAGGATTAGGGTTAGTGTTAGGGTAATGGATAGAGTTAGAGCTAGGATTAGGGCTAGGGTTATGGTTAGTGTTAGGGTTAGGGTTAGTGTTATATTTGGAGTTAGTGCAAGGATTAAAATTAGGGTTAGGTTTAGGGTAACGGTTAGGACTTGGTTTAGTTTAGAGATAGGGTTAAAGCTAGGGTTGGGGATCGCATTAGGGCTAGATTTTGGGTAACATTAGGCCTAGTGTTACAGATACAGCTAATGTAAGAACTAGGATTATGATTAAGGCTAATTTAAGGGTTACAATTAGGGCTAAGTCTAGTTTTATGGTTAGGTTTAAGTTCACGGTAATGTTTTGAGCTAAGGTTAGTGTTAGATTCAGAGTCAGGGTCCGGGTTACTTTTAGGGTTGGGGATAGGACTTTTAATTAGGGGTAGGCTTAGGGCTAGATGAAGGGTTAGGATTTGGTTTAGGTTAAGGGTTAGGGTTAGTGTATGGCTTCTCATATTTTAGGGTTAATAATAAAGTTAAGGGTAGTTTTACAATTAATGTTAGTGTTATTGCTAGTGATAAGGTGAGTTTAGGCTTAGGGGTACATTTAGAGTTATGGTTAATTCTAGGGTTAGGGCTATGGCTAGGGTTAGGGCTAAGGTTAGGTCTAGTATTCGGGTTATGGTAAGGGATAGGGTTAGAACTAGGAATAGAGCCAGGGCGATAGTTAGAGTTAGTCTTAAGGCTAGGGTTAGTGATAAGTTTAGGGCTAAATTAGGGGTAGGAATATGTCTAGGATTGGTGTTAGGGTTAGGCCTTGGGTTAGGGTTATGTTTAAGATTAGATTTAGAATTAGGTTTAGGGTAAGGGATGGGGTTATAGCTAGGTTTAGGGCTAGGGTGATGATTAGAATTAGGTTTAGGTCTAGGGTTAGGTTTGTGTTAGAATTAAGGCTAGATTTGGGGTTAGGATGAGGGCTAGGGTTTGTGTTAGGGTTAGGGCAAGTTTCAGGGATAGGGATAATGTCAGGTTTAGGATTATGGCTAGGAATAATTATAGGGTTAGGTTCATGGCTAGGTCTAATATTAGGTTAAGGTAAGGCCCAGGTTAAGAGTAAGGTGTATTTTTAGGGTCAGGGTCAGTTTTCAGGTTTGCGTTAGTTTAATTATTAGGTTTAGGGCTCAAATTAGCATCAGGGTTAGAATTAGGGTTAGGTTTATGGATTGGTTTAGGTTTCGGATTCAGATTAAGATTAGGGTAATTGGTAGAATTAGGGTTATTGATAGGTTTAGGGTTAGGCCTGGGGTTAGCATTTGAGTCATGGTTTATGTTAGGGTAATGAATAGCATTAGATCTAGGGTTAGGGCTAGGGTTTTTGGATAGGATTAGGGCTAGAGTTAGGGTTAAAGCTAGGCTAGAATTAGGTTTGAGTTAGGTTTAGTGTACAGGTTATGTTTTGATCTAGGGTAAGTTCTAGGGTGAGGGTTAGGTTTAGGATTATGTCTAAGGTTAGATTCACAGTTAAGTTTAGGTTTAGTGTTAGGGTTAGGGCTAAGGTTATCTTTAGAGTTATTTTAATGGATAGGGTTAGATGTTGGATTAAGATTAGGGGTAATTTTAGGTTTAGGGTTAGTGTTAGGGTAAGGGCAAAGATTATCATTAGATTTAGGGTAATGAATAGGGTTAGATGTCAGGTTAGGTTTAGGGGTAGTTTTAGGTTTAGGATTAGTATTAGGGTTTGGGCTAGGGTTTGTTTTAGAGTAAGGGTTAGGGTTTTATCTGGGGTTAAGGCTACAATGAGGGTCATGTTTAGGGTTAGGTCTAGGATTAGGTTTACAATTAGGATTAGAGCTAATGTTTTCATTAGGGTTAAGGTTTGGTTTAGGGTAATGGATAATTATAGAGATAGTATTAGGGCTACTGTTAACATTATGATTAGGCCTAGGATTAGGATGAGGTTTAGGGATACGGCTAGTGTTATGTTTAGGGTTCGGTTTTGGGTTTTATCTAGGGTTAGGTCTTAGGCAAGGGTAGGATTAGCGTGAGTGTTAGGCTTACGGTAAGGGATAACGTTAGGTTAGGGTTAGGGTTATGCTTTGGGTTAGATTTAGGCCTAGGATTAGGGTTAGGTTTTGTGTTAGGTTTAGAGGTAGTTTTAGTGCTATGGTAATGTAAGGGTTATTTTTTATGGTTGTGGCTAGTTCTAGTGTTAGGTTTAGGTTTTGGTTAGTGTCAGTTTTATAGCTAGGGTTAGTGTTATTGTCAGGGTCTATGTTTTGATTAAGGTTAGGTTTAGGGCTAGAGCCAGGATTAGGATTGGTTAGGTCTAGAGGTAAGGTTAATGTTTGGCTTAGTTTAATGCTTATAATTGGAGCTAGGGATAGTTTTTTGTTTAGGTCTTGGTTAAAGATATGGCTAGATTTAGGATTAGGTTTAATCTAGGGCTAGTTTTAAGGTTAGGTTTTGATATAAGGTTATGGGTAGGACTAGTGTTAGGGTTTGGTTTCAGTTTAGGGTCAGAGTTAGGGTTAGAATTTGGGTTATGGTTATAACAAGATCGAGGGCTAGGGTTAGGACTAGTAATAGGGTTAGGTTTTGGGTTACACTAAGGATTAGTTTTAGGACTATGGTTAGCATTAGGGTTGGGGTTTGGCCAGGGTAAAGTATACGGTTAGAGCTAGGCTTAGAGCTAGGGTTTGGGTTAGGGTTAGGGATAGTATTAGGGTTAGGGTTAGGGTAAAATCTAGGGTTAGGTATCAGATTTGGGCTAGGTTCAGGTTAGCATTAGGTTTAAGGTTACGGCTACTGTATGTTCTTGGTTTATGATTAGAACTAGTTTTAGAATTAGAGTTAGGACCATGCCTAGTGTTAGGTTAAGTTTTAGGTTTAGGGTGATGTTTAGAGGTAGGGATAGTGTTAATGGCAGAGACAGGTTTAGGGGTAGTTTTAAGGTTAATATTAGGACTCAAATTAAGGCTAGGCTTAGGGATAGGACTAGATATAAGTTTAGGGTTTGGTTTAGGTAAAAGTTAAGGTTAGTGTTATGGCTCAGTTTTGTTTTAGGGCTAAGTCTATGGTTAGGGCTAGTTTTAGGTTTAGCATTATGGTTAGTACTAGTGTTAGGGTTAAGTTTAGGTGTAGAATTAGGCTTATATTTAGAGTTAAGTTTAGATCTATGGTTAGGGCAAGGTGTAAGGATAGGTCTAGTGCTATTCTAGACTATGGCTAGTAATAAGGTTACAGTAAGTGATAGGGTTACAATTAGGGCTAGGGCTAAGGCTAGAGTTATAGTTAGTCTTAAAGCTAGGATTAGTGTTAAGTTTAGGATTAGGGCTAGGGTTAGTGTTAGGGTTATTCCTAGGGTTAAGGTTAGGGCTATGTTTAGTATTAGGCTTAGGGTTTGGGTTAGGTTTAGGGTAAGCAATGTGGTTATAACTAGGGTTAGAGCTAGGGAAAGGGTTAGAATTAGGGTTAGGGTTATGATTAAGGCTAGGTTTTGGGCTAGTATGAGAGCTAGTGCTCGTGTTAGGGTTAGGGCTAGGATTGGTGCTAGGGCTAATGTCAGGTATAGGGTTACAGTTAGAGATAGGTTGTGGTTTATGTTTATGATTAGGTCTAGTGTAAGGGTTAGATTTAAGGTAAGGGTCAAGTTTATAGCTATGTGTATTATTGGTGTCACTTTTTTAAATTTAGGTTAAGGTTTAGGTTTAGGGCTCGAATTAGCACTAGGGATAGAGTTAGGGTTAGGGTAATGAACAGGCTTAGGATTAGGGTTCACTTTAGTTTTGGAGCAATGAATAGGTTTAAGGATTGCAATAGGGTTAGGGTTAAGCCTAGGGTTAGCATTAGGGTTAGGATTATCATTAGGGTAATGGATAGAATTAGAGCTAGTGTTAGGGCTAGGGTTAGAGTAGTTGATATAATTAGACCTATAGTTAGGGCAATGGTTAATGTTAGGATTAGGGCTAGTGTTAGGTTAGGGTTTAGGATAGAGCTAGGGTTATGTTAAGGGTAAAGGTTAGGCTTTGAGCTAGGTTTAGATCTAAAACAAGGCTTAGGGTTAGGTTTAGGGCTACAGTTAGGTTTAGGGTTACACTTAGGCCTACGTTCAGGCTTAAAATTAGGGCTAGGTTTTGTGTTAGTTTAGGCCTAAGGTTATGGCCATGGGTAATGTAAGAGCTAGGGTTATGATTAGGGTTAGTTTTAGGGTTCAGGTTATGGCTAGGTCTAGTGTTTGGATTAGGTTTTGGTTTACGGTGAGCTTTGGAGCCAGGATTATGTTAGGGTCAGGGCCAGTGTTCAGGTTAGAGTTAATGTTGGGTTTAGTGCGAGAATTAGGACAAGGATTAGGATTAGAGGTAGGGTTAGTGATTGGGTTAGGTTAAGGGTTATTGTTAGGGCTAGGGCTAGGTTGTTGTTCAGGTCTAGGGCTAGAGATATGGCTAGATTTAGGATTTGGTTTAGTCTAGGGCTAGTGTTAGGTTTAGGTTTAATTATATGATTACTGGTAGGGCTAATGTTAGGGTTCTGTTTTGGGTTAGGGTCAGGTTTCTACTTGCAGTTAGTGTTAGGGTCAGAATAAGTATCAGGGTTAGGGTTTGGGTTTGAGTTAGGGATAGAGCTAGAATGAAGCTTAGGGTTAGGACTAGCAATAGGGTTAGGGTTTGGGTTAGGCTAAAAATTAAAGTTAGTACTAGGGTTAGCATTAGTTTTAGGGTTTAGCTTAAGGTAATGGTAGGGTAAAAGCTAGGGTTAGATTTAGCTTTAGGGTATGGATTCGAGTTATTTTTAGGGTTAGGGTTAAAACTAGGGTTAGCGCTCAGATTAGGGCTAGGTTTGGGGTTAGGTTTAGGGCTACGGTTACGGATAAATTAGGGCTAGGATTAGGTCTGGCATTAGTGTTAGGTTTAGGGCTAAATTAGGGCTAGTGTTAAAGCTAGAGTTAGTGTTATGGTTTAACCAAGGGTTGGGCTAGATTTGGGGTTAGCAATAGTGTTAAGGTTAAGTTTAGGGGAATGAGTGGGGTTATAGCTTGCTTTAGAACTAGGGTGGGGTTGGAATTAGGATTAGGCCTAGGGTTATTCTTCAGTTTAGGATTAAGGCTAGGTTTAGGGCTAGGTTAAGGGCTAGGGTTTCTCTTGGGGTTATGGCTAGGACCAGGTATAGGTTTAATTTCAGGTCTAGGGTTAATGTTAAGGATAGTTTTAGGTTTAGGTTATGGCTAGGTCTAGTGTAAAAGTTAGGTTTAGATTAAAGGTCAGCTTTAGGGTAGGGTTATTATTAGGGTCAAAATCAGGATAAGGGTTAGCATTTGGTTTAGATAAAGGTTTAAGTTTAGAGCTTGAATTAGGATTAGTGTTAGGTTTAGGGTTAGCGTAAAGGATACGGTTCAGTTTAGGTTTCAGTTAAGTTTTAGGGTAATGGATGGGTTAGGTTTAGTGATCGGGTTAGGTTTAGCATTAGGGTTAGGGTTTTGTTTAGTGTAATGGACAGGTTTAGAGCTAGGTTTAGGGCTAGGTATGGTTTGGATTAAGTCTAGGATTAGGGCTTTGTTTAGGGATATTGCTGGGATGTGATTTGTGGTAAGTTTTAGGGTTAGGGTAAGTGTTAGGTTTAGGGCTAGGGTTATGGTTAGGTTAGAGTAAGGGTTAGTGTTTGAGCTAGGGTTAGGGCTAGGGTGAGGATTAGGTTTAGGTTTAGGTCTAGGTTTACCTTTATGGTTAGAGTTAGGTTTAGTGTTAGGGATAGGGTTATAATTAGAGTTAGGGTTAGGGTAATGGATGTTTAGAGCTAAAGTTCAGGATAGGTTTAATGTTAAGATTAGGGCTAGGGTTAGGGTTAGGGTTTAGAATAGAGCTAGGGTTATGTTTATTGTAAAGGTTCAGCTTTGAGCTACGGTTAGGTCTAAGGTGAGGCTTAGGTTAGGGCTAGGTTTAGGGCTAGGGTTAAGATTAGGGTTATGCTTAGAGCTACGATTAGACCTAGAATTAGGCCTAGATTTTGTGTTAGGTTTAGGGCTAGGATTAGGACTATAGGTAATGTAAGAGTTAGGGTTATGTTTAGGGCTAGTTTTAAGGTTAGAGTTATGGCTAGGTCTAGAGTTAGGTCTAGGTTTGGGGTTAGTGTCAGGTTTAAAGCTAGGTTCAGTGTTAGAATCAGGATTATTTTGGGGGATAGGTTTGGGGTTAGGGTTAGATCCAGAATTAGGAGTAGGTCTAGGTCTAGGGGTAGGGTAAGTATTCAGTTTAGGTTAAGGCTTTTAGTTAGGGCTAGTGCTAGGTTTTTGTTTAGGTCTAGGGCTAGAGTTATAGCTATATTTAGGATTAGCTTTTGGTGTAGGTCTAGTGTTAGGCTTAGGTATAGTGTTACCTGTAGGGTTAGTGTTAGGGTTTGGTTTACGGTTAGGGTCAGGTTTAGACCTAGGGTTACTGTTAGGGTCAGATGAGGGTCAGGGTTAGGTTTAGAGATAGAATGAGGGATAAGGTTAAGACTAGTAGTATGGTTAGAGTTTAAGTTAGGCTAAGGATTGGGATTAGGAATAGGATTAGAATTTGGTTTAGGGTTTGGCTTAGTGTAAGGAACAGAGTTAGAGTTAGGGTTAGGGCTAGTGTTAGGGTTAATGTTAGGCCAAGTATTAGGGTAAAAGATAGGGTTAGGTCTCAGAATAGGTGTAGAATTTGTGTTAGGGTTAGGGCTATGGTTAGGACAATGACTAATGTATGAACTAGGGTTATGTCTAAGGCTAGATTTAGGATTAGGTTAAGGCTAGATATAGTGTTAAGGTTAATTTAAGGTTAGGGTGATGTTAAGAGCTAGAATTAGTGTTAGGGTCAGTGTCAGAGTCCGGGTTAGTTTTAGAGTTAGTTTTAGGGGTAGTTGTAGGGTTAGGGTTTGATTTAGGTTAAGGGTTAGGATTAGGGCTATGGTTTGGTTTTGGTTTATGGATAGGGATAGGGATTGGGCACGTTTTAGGATTAGCGTTATGGTTAGGGGTAGTGTTAGGGTTTGGTTTAGGCTTATTGTTACAGTTAAATTTAGAGTTAGGTTTAGATTTAGATTTAGGCTTAGATCTATGATTAAGATTAAGGCTAAGGATAGAACTAGGGCTAGGGCCATGGCAAGAGTTAGAGTTAATTTTATGGCTAGGTTTAGGGTTAGGATAAGATTAAATAAAGGCTAGGATTAGCAATAGGCTTTGTGTTAGGCATAGATTTAGGGCGAGGGTTATGGTTAGGGTTAGGGTTATGGTTATTTTTTGGGTACAGGATGAGGTTATAGGTAGGTTTAGGCCTAGGTTGAGGAATAGAATTAGGGTTAGGGCTCGGGTTAAGGTTCAGGTTAGGATTAAGCTTAGGTTTAGGGCTAGGATTATGGCTAGGGCTAATTTCAGTTCCAGTGTTATGGTTAAAAATAGTTTTAGGGTTACATTTATGGCTATGTGTAGTGTAAGGGTTAGGTTTAGGGTTAGGGTCAGGTTTAGAGGTGAGGGTACTCTTAGGGTCAGAGTTGCGATTAATGTTTTGGATAGGTTAAATCTTAATTTTAGGGCTCGAATTAGCATTAGAGTAAGGATTAGGGTAAAGATAGTGTTAGGTTTAGGTTTTAGGTTAGGTTTAGGGTAATGGATAGGGTTAGGATTATGGATACGGTTAGGTTTAAGCCCAGGTTTAGAATTAGATTTAGGGTTATGGTTAGGGTAATGGATACAGAGAGAGATAGGAGTACAGCTAGGGTTATTGTTACGATTATTGATAGGGTTGAGCTTAGGGTTAGGGTTAGGGTTAAATCTAGGGTTACGGCTAGGATTATAGTTATGATTAGTGAAAGGGTTAGGGTTAGGAGTAAATCTAGGGATAGAGCTCGAAATAAGGCTAGATTTTGGGTTAAGTTAAGGCTAGGTTTAGGGTAATGACTAATGTAAGTACCAGGGTTGTGATTAGGGCTAATTATAGGGTCAGGGTTAGGGCTAGGTCTAATGTTAGGTTTAGGTATAGGGTTAGGGTGATGTTTAGAGCTAAGGGTAGTGAAAAGGTCAGAGTCAGGGTCAGGGTTAGTTTTAGGGTTTGGCTTAAATCTCGAATTAGGGCTAGAATTATGGCTAAGTGTAGGGTTAGGGCTTAGTTTATATTAGGGGTTAGGGTTAGTTCTATGGCTTGGTTTTGTTTTAGGGCTAGGGTTAATGCTAGTTTTAGGATTAGCCTTAGGGTTAGTGCTAGTGTTAGGTTTAGGTTTAGGCTAAGGGTGAGGGTTATATTTAGAGTTAGGGTTAGATCTAGGATTGCTGCTAGGGCTATGAATAAGGCTAGTGTTAGATCTATGGTTTGGACTAGGAATAGGGTTCCAGTAAAGTATAGGGTTAGAACTAGGGTTAGGACTAAGGTGAGAGTCAGTTAGTCTTTGAGCTAGAGTTAGGGTTAAGTTAGGTATAGGGCTAAATTAGGTCTAAGATTAGGGTTAGGGTTAGTGAAACCTAAAACATAACCTGAAACCTAAACTTAACACTATCTTTACCCTAATCCTAAAGCTAAAATTAGGCCTAGGTTTATGGTTAGGGTTATAATTAAGGCTATGTTTAGGGCTAGGATAAGGGCTAGGGTTTGTGTTAGGATTAGGGCTAGCATCATGACTAGGGCTAATATCAGATCTAGGGTTATCCTTAGGAATAGTTTTAAGGTTAGTTTTATGGCTAGGTCTAGTGTAAGGGTTAGGTATAGGGTAAGAGTGAGGTTTAGAGCTAGGGGAATTTTTAGGGTCAGTGTCAGTGTTAGGGTTTGATTTAGGTTTGATTTTAGGGTTAGGGCTGGAATTGTTATTAGGGTTAGAGTTAGGGTAATGATTGGATTAGGTCTAGAGTTCAGGGTAGTTTAGAGAAATTGATAAGTTTGGAGATCTGATATGTTTAGGGTTAGGCCCTGGGTTAGCATTAGGGTATGGTTTATGTTTAGGGTAATGATACAGTTAGACTTAAGTTTAGGGCTAGGGTTATGGTTAGGATTAGGTCTTGATTTAGGGTTAGGGTGAGAGTTTGAACAAGGGTTAGGTTAAGGTAATGTTTAGTGTAAGGGTTAGGTTCTGAGCTATGGTTAGGGCTAGGCTGAGAATAAGGTTCAGTATTAGGTCTAGGGATAGGATTATGGTAGGTTTTGCATTAGGGTTATGGATACCATTAGACCTAGGACTAGTTGTAGGGTCAGTAAAAGGGTCAGGGTTAGTGTTAGGGTTTTGGATAGGGTTTGATCTGGAATGAGGACAGGGTAAGGGCTATTAATATTGTTAATGTTTTGGTTAGCCTAACGATTAGTTATAAGTCTAGGGTTACCCTTAGGTTTAGGGTTTTGCTTAGGGTAAGGTATTGGTTTAGAGATAGGGTTAGGGCTATGGTTATGGTTAGAGTTAGGGTTAATGCTGGTTTAGGTCTCTGATTAGGCCTAGGTTTTGTGTTAGGCTTAGGGCTAGCATTAGGGCAATGGCTAATGTAAGGACTAGGGTTACCATTGGGGTTACTTTTAGTATTAGGGTGTGGGTTAGGTTTAGTGTTAGAGTTAGGTTTAAGTTTAGGGTGATATTTATAGCTAGGGTTCGTGTTAAGTTTGGAATCAGGGTCAGTCTTTGTCTTAGGGTTAGAGTTTGGACATGAATTAGGAATAGGGTTACTGTTAGGGTTCAGTTTAATATGAGGGCGGTGTTTAGAGCTAGGATGAGTGTTAGGATATGAGTTAGGGCCAGGGTTGTTTTTAAGGTTATGGTTAGGCTCAAACTAGGGCTAGAGTTAGGTCTAGTAGTAGTGTTAGGGTTTGGTTTAAGTTAACTTTTAGGGTTAAGGTTAATGCTCGGTTTTGTTTTAGTCATAGGGTTAGGGTTAGGGCTAGTATAAGTGTTAGGCTTAGGCTTAGTATTAGGGTTAAATTTGGAATTAGGCTTAGATCTAGGGTTAGGGCTAGAACTAAGGATAGGGCAAGGGTTATGGCAAGATTTAGGGTTAAGGTAAGGGATAGGGTTAGAATTAGGGATAGGGCTAGGAAGAGAGTTAGTATTAGGGCTAGGGTTAAGGTTAGGGTTAGGGATAGGGCTAAATTAGGCCTAGAATTAGGGCTAGATTTAGTGTTTAGTTTAAGCCTAGGGTTAGCATTAGGATAAGGGTTACGGGTTAGAATTAGTGTTTCGAGTTTAGGTTTAGAGTTAGGGCAAAGTTTGGGGTAAGGGATGGCTTTATAGCTAGGTTTAGAGGTAGGGTGAGGGTTATAATTAGGGTTAGGGCTGTGGTTAGGGTTAGGGTTATGATTAAGACTAGGTTTAGGGCTAGGACGAGAGCTAGGGTTTTTTTTAGAGTTAGGGCTAGGATTAGTGATAGGGCTAATTTCAGGTCCAGAATTATGGTTAAAGATAGTTTTAGGATTAGGATTATGGGTTAGGGATAGAGTTAGGGTTAGGGTTATGATTAAGGCTAGGTTTATGGATGGGATGAGGTTTAGGGTTTGTGTTAGGGTTAGAAATAGTATTATGGCTAGGGCTAATGTCAGGTCTAGGGTTATAGTTAGGGCTAGATTTAGTGTTAGGTTTATGGCTTGGTCCAGTGTAAGGATTAGGTTTAGGGTAAGATTCCAGTTTATATCAAAGTTTATATTTGGGATCACGGTCAGGTTTAGGGTTTGGGTTAGGTTAGAGTTTTGATTTAGGGTAATGACAGGGTTAATTTTAGGGTTTAGGTTTGGTTTAGTGTAATGGATAGGGTTAGGATTAGGCTTAGGGTTAGCTTAAGGGTTAGGGTTATTGTTAGGGTAATGGATAGGTTTAGACCTAAGTTTAGGGCTAGGTTTAGGTATAGGATTAGTGCTAGTTTGGGGTTAGGGTTAGGGTTAGGTTTAAGTTTAGGGTTAAAGCTAGGTTTAGGAATCAGTTTAATCTAGGTTTTAGGTGAGGTTAGGGCTAGGGTTAAGGCTATGGCTAATGTATGCAGTAGGGTTATGATTAGTGGTAGTGATAGGGTTAGTGTTAGGTTGAGGTTTACAGTGATGATGATGTTTAGAGTCAGGTAAGTGTAATGTAAGAGTCAGGGTCAGGTTAGTTTTTGGGTTAGGGTTAGGATTAGAATTAGGGATATGGTTAGGACTGGGTGTAGAGTTAGGGTTTGGTGTAGGTTAAGATTTATGGTTACGGCTATGGCTCGGGTTTGTTTTAAGGCTAGGGCTAGTGATAGGGCTAGTTTTAGGGTTAGCGTTAGCGTTAGGGCTAGTGTTAGGTTTAGGTTTAGGCTTAGGATTAGGGTTAGATTTAGCATTAGGGTTTGATTAAGGGTTATGGCCAGGACTATGAATAGGGATAGGTTTAGATGAAGAGTTAGGGCTAGGATTAGGGTTCTAGTAAGGGATAGTGTTAGTACTAGAGTTAGGGTTATGGTGAGAGATAGTGTTAGTTTGAGGCTAGGGTTTGGGTTAGGGATGATGCTAAATTAAGGCTAAGATTAGGGCTAGGATTAGTGTTAGGGTCAGGCCTAGGGTTTGGGTTAGGGATAAAATTAAGGCTATGTTTAGGGCTAGGATAAGGGCTTGGGTTTGTGTTAGGGTTAGGGCTAGGATTATGGCTAGGGTTAATATCAGTTCTAGGGTTAAGGTTAGGAATAGTTTTAGGGTTAATTTATGGTTAGTGTAGTGTAAGGGTTAGGTAGGGATAGAGTCAGATTGAAAGCTAGTGGAATTATTAAGGTCACGGTCAGGGTTAGGGTTTGGTTTAGGTTTGAGGTTAGGTTTAGGGCTCGAATTAACATTGAGTTAGGGTTAGCATAATGATAGGGTTAGGTTTAGGGTAATTGATAGGTTTGGGGAAAGCGATAGTGTTAGGGTTAAGCCTAGGGTTAGCGTTATGGTAAGGGTTATGTTTAGGGTAATGGATACAGTTAGAGTTAAGGTTAGGGTTAGGGTTAGGGTTAGAATTATGTCTTGTGTTAGGGTTAAGTTGAGGGTTAGAACTAGAATTAGGTTTAGGGTTATGTTTAGTGTAAGGGTTAGGTTCTGAGCTATGGCTAGGACTAGGCT
Source organism: Marmota monax (assembly GCF_021218885.2). NCBI lineage: Eukaryota > Metazoa > Chordata > Mammalia > Rodentia > Sciuridae > Marmota > Marmota monax. The sequence continues at coordinate 13,685 of NW_026692226.1, forward strand.
GAGAGTTACGTTCAGAGTTAGGTCTAGGGATAGGCTTATGGTAAATTTTGGGTTAGGGTTCAGGTTAGGGTTAGACCTAGGTTTAGTGTTAGGGTCAGAAAAATAGTAAGGGTTACGATTAGGGTTTGGGATAGTGCTCGAGCTAAAATGAAAGCTAGGGTTAGGAGTATTAATAGGGATAGGGTTTTAGTTAGTCTAAGAACTAGGGATAGGTCTAGGTTTACTCTTAGGTTTAGGGTTTCACTTAGGGTAAGGGATTGATTTAGATCTAGGGTTAGGGCTATGGTTAGGGTTAGAATTAGAGTTAAAACTAGGATTAGGGCTCAGTTTAGGGTTAGTTTTTGTGTTAGGTTTAAGGTTAGGATTAGGGTAATGGCTAATTTAAGAACTAGGGTTACCATTAGGGTTAGTTTTAGGGTTAGGGGTAGGGGTAGTTTGAGTGCTAGGGTCAGGTTTAATGTTAGGGTGATATTTATAGTTATGGTTCTTGTTAGGATAGGAGTCAGGGCCAGGGTTAGTTTTATGGTTAGCAATAAGACTCAAATAAGGGCTATTATTCATTTTAGTGTTCGGTTTGAGTTTAGGGTGGTGTTTAGAACTAGGGTGAGTGTTAGGATATGAGTCAGGGTCAGGATTAGTTTTAAGGTAAGGCTTAGGACTTGAATTAGGGCTAGTTTTAGGTCTGGGTGTAGTGTTAGTGTTTGGTTTAAGTTAAGGTTTAGGGTTAGGGCTATTGCTCAGTTTTGGCTTACTGCCAGGATTAGGGTTAGGGCTAGTTTTACGATTATCATTAGGGTTAGGGCTAGTGTTAGTGTTAGGCTTGGGCTTAGGTTTAAGGTTAGATTTAGAGTTAGGGCTAGGGCTGGGACTAACTTTAAGGCAAGTGTTAGGGCTAGTTTTGGGTTTATGGTTGAGGAGATGGATAGAACTATGGATAGGGATAGGGCTAGGGCAAGAATTAGAGTTAGTATTAGGGCTAGGGTTAGGATAGTATTAGAAATAGAGCTAAATGAGGTCTAGGATTAGGGCTAGGTTTTGGGTTTAGCTTAAGCCTAGGGTTAGGGTTAGGTTTAAATTTAGGGTAAGGGATGAAATTATAGCTAGCTTTAGAGGTAGGATTCGAATTAGGGTTAGGTGTAGTGCTAGAGTTAGGGTTATGATTAAGGCTAGGTTTAGGGCTAGGATGAGGGCTAGGTGTGTTTTTAGGGTTAGGACTAGGATTAGGGCTAGGGCAAATTTCAGGTCCAGAATTATGCTTAAAGATAGTTTTAGGGTTAGGTTTATGGCTAAGTCTAGGCTAAGGGTTAAGTGTTGGGTTAACATCAAGTTTAGAGCTAGGGGTGTTATTAGGGTCACGGTCTGTGTTAGGGTTTGGGATAGGTTAAAGTTTGAAGTTTGGGCTTGAATTAGTTTCAGAATTAGGGTTAGGGTAATGATAGGGTTAGGTTTAGGATTCAGGTTAGGTTTAGGGTAATGGAAGGATTAGGATAAGGGATAGGGTTAGGTTTATGCCTAGGGTTATCATTATGGTTAGGGTTATGGTTATGGTAATGGATAGATTCAGAGATCAGTTTAAGGCTAGCATTATGGTTACAATTAGGGCTAGTGTTAGGTTTAGTTTAGGTTTAAAGGTAGGGCTCGGATTAGGGCTTCATTTTGGGTTATGTTAGGGCTAGGATTAGGGTTATAGTTAATGCAAGTACTAGGTTTACAATTAGGGCTACTTTAGGGTTTTGTTGCTAGGTTTAGTGTTAGGGTTAGGTTTACAGTTAGGGTGATGTTTAGAGCTAAAAGGGTTAGGGTCAGTGCCAGGTTCAGGGTTAGTTTTAGGCTTACGCTTTCAACTCGAATTAGGGCTAGGGTTAGGTCTAGGTGTAAGGTTAGGGTTTTGTTTAGGTTAATGGTTAGGGTTGGAGTTATGACTCTGTTTTGTTTTAGAGATAGGGCTAGCATTAGGGCTCATTTTAAAATTAGTGTTATTGTTTGGGCTAGTTTTAGGCTTGAGCATAGGCTTTGGGTTGGGGCTAGATTCAGAGTTACGTTTTGCCTAAGGTTATTGCTAGGGATGATAGATAAAGGGTTATCACTAGGTTTAGGGCTTGGATTAGGGTTACAGAAAGGGATAGGGTTAGAACAAGTGATAGGGCTAGTGTGAGCGTTAAAGTTAATATTAGGGTTAGGATTGGGGTTAGGTTTATAATAGGGCTAAATTATGAATAGGGTTATGTTAGGGCTGGGATTAGAGCTACTTTTAGAATAAGGCTGAGGCATCAAGTTTGGTTAGATTTAGAGTTAAGTTTCAATCTAGGGTTAACACGCTAGGGCTAAAGATAAGGCAAGGGTTACTACTAGTGTTAGGCTTAGAGTTAGGGTTTAGTTTAGGGTAAGGGATATGGTTATAGCTAGGTTTTGGGCAGGGCATGGGTTAGTATTAGGGTTAGAACTAGGGTTAGGGTTAGGGTTAGGATTAAGGATATGTTTAGCTCTACAATGAGGACTAGGATTTGTTTTAGGGTTAGGGATAGTATTAGTGCCATGGCTAATGTCAGGGATAGGGTTGCAGTTAGGGATAGATTTAGTGTTAGGTTTATGGCTTGGTCCAGTGAAATGGTTAGGTTTTTGGTTATGTTTGGTTTAGATCTTGGGTGGGATCAGGGTCAGGATTAGGATTTGGTTTAAGTTAGTGTTTAGATGCAGGGCTCAAATTAGTGTTAGATTTAGGGTAAGGGTAATGACATGGTTAGATTTAGGGTTTAGGTTTTGTTTAGTGTAATGTATAGGGTTAGGGTTAGGCCTAGGGTTATCATAAGGGTTAGCGTTATTGTTAGGGTAATGGATAGGGTTAGCCCTAAGGTTAGGGCTAGGGTTATGTATAGGATTAGGGCTAGTGTTTGGGTTAGGTTTAGGTTTAATTTTAGGGTTAAAGCTAGGTTTAGGACTCGGATTAAGGCTATGTTTTGGTTAGGTTAGGGCTAGGGTTAAGGCTACCACTACTGTATGAAGTACATTTATGGTTACAGATAGTTATAGGGTTATAGTTAGGTCTAGGTCTAGTGTTAAGGTTAGATTTATGTTGATGATGATGTTTAGAGCCAGAGTTAGTGTTAGGGTCATAGTTAGGGTTAGGGTTAGTTTTCAGGTTAGGGTTAGACTACAATTAGGGATAGATTAGAGTTAGGTGTATGGTTAGGGTTTGATTTAGGTTAAGGGTTGATGTTAGGGCTATGACTCGGTTTTGTTTTAGGGCTAGGGGTAGGTTAGGGTTAGTTTTAAGATTAGTATTAGGGTTAGGGCTAGTGTAAGTGTGAGATTTAGGCTTGGTTCAGGGTTAGGGATAGGAGTACAGTATGGATAGCTTTAGTCTTAGGGTTAGGGTTAAATTTAGAGTTAGGTTGAGATCTAGGTTTTTGAGATGGGGTGAAGTATAGGGATAGGGTAGGACTATGTTTAGGGCTTGGTATATGGTGATGGTAAGGGATAGATTTAGAACTAGGTATAGAGCTAGCATGAGAGTTAGAGTTAGTCTTAGGGCTAGGTTTAGGGTTAGGGATAGGGCTAAATTAGGACTTGAATTAGGGCTAGGGTTTGTGTTAGGTTTAGGCCTAGGGTTAGGGCTAGGGTTAGTGTTAGGTTTAGGTCTAGGGTTAGGTTTAGGGTAAGGGAAGGAAATATAGCTAGTTTTAGGACTAGGGTGAGATTTAAGGTTAAGGTTTGGGTTAACGTTAGAGTTAGGGTTATGTTTAAGGCGAGGTTCATGGCTAGGATGTTGGCTAACTTTTGTATTAGGGTTAGGGCTAGGATTAGAGCTAGGGCTAATGTCAGGTATAGGGTATGGGTAGGGATAGTTTTATGGTTAGGTTTATGGCTAGGTCTATTGTAATAGGTTTCTTGCTAGTGTCAGGTTTAGAGCTTTGGGTATAATTAGAGTCAGGGTCAAGGTTAGGGTTAGGGTTAGGTTTAGGTTTAGGTTTAGGGCTCAAATTAGTCTTATGTTTAGGGATCGAGTGATGACACATTTAGGTTTAGGGTTCAGGTTATGTGTAGGTTAATGGATAGGGTTAAGGCTAGTGCTAGGATAGGGTCCCGCCTACGATTAGCATAATTTTTATACTTATCTAGGGTAATGAATAGAATTAGAGCATTGTGAGGGCTAGGGTAATTGTTAGGATTAGGTCTAGGATTAGGCTTAGGGTTATAGTTAGGGCTAGGGTTATTGTTAGGGTTAGCTTTAGGGTTAAAGCTAAGGTAGGGCTTGGATTAGGGATAGATTTTTCAATAGGTTAGGGCTATAGCTAATGTAAGAACTAGTGTAATGATTAAGACTAGTTTTATGGTTAATGTTAGGGCTAGGTGTAGTTTTAGGGTTAGGGTGAAGTTTAGAGCTAGGGTTAGTGTTAGTGTGAGGGACAATGTTTGGGTAGGGTAATAGTTAGGGTTAAATCCAGAATTAGGACTAGGGTTAGGTCTAGAGTAGGGTTAGAGTTTGGGTTAGGTTAAGGGTTATTGTTAAGGCCATCTCTAGTTTGTCTTTAGGTCTAGAGCTATAGTTATGGCTAGATTTAGGAATAGGTTTAGTTCTAGGTCTAGTGTTAGGGTTAGGTTTATGTATAAGTTTACCACTAGGGCTAGTATTAGGGTTCAGTTTAGGGTTAGGTTTAGATTTAGATCTCAGATTAGTGATAGGGTCAGAATAATGGTCAGGGATAGGGTTAGGGTTTGGGTTATGGTTAGATATAGAATGAAGGCTACAGTTAGGACTAGTTATAGAGTTAAGTTTTGGTTAGGCTAAGGATTAGTGCTAAGAAAATAGTTAGCATTAGGGTGAGGGTTTGGCTTAGGGTAAGGGATAGGGTTAGAGCTAGGGTTAGGACTAGGGTTAGAATTAGGTTTAGGGTTAAAGCTTGTATTAGGGCTTGGATTAGGTCTAGTTTTGTATTAGGGTTAGGGCTAGTGTTATGGTTATGACTATTGTAAGAAATAGGGTTCATATATTGTTAGTTTTAGGGTTAGGTTTAGGGCTAGGTCTAGTGTTTGGGTTAGGTTTAAAGTTAAGGTGATGTTTAAAGCTAGGTTTAGTGTTTGATATGAGTCAGTGTCATGGTTAGGTTTAGGGTTAGGGTTAGGTTTCAAATTAGGGCTAGGGTTAGGGCTGGTGTAGGGTTAGGGTTTGGTCTAGGGTAAGGGTTAGTGTTAGGGTTATGGCTTGGTTTTGTTTTAGGGCTAGGGCTAGGGTTAGGGCTAATTTTGGGATTAGCATTAGGGTTAGAGTTAGTTTCTGGGTTAGGCTGAGGCATCAAGTTAGCGTTAGTTTTAGAGATAAGTTTCAATCTAGAGTTGTGCTAGGGCTAAGGATAGTGCAAGGGTCATTACTAGGGTTAGGGTTATGGTAAGGGATAGGGTTAGAAATAGGGATAGGTCTCGAGTGAGAATTATAGTTAGTCTTAATACTAGGGTTCAGGGTAGGGTTAGAAATAGGGCTATATTAGGGCTAGGATTAGGGCTAGGTTTAATACTAGGGTTAGGGCTAGAGTTAGGGTTATGATTAGGGCTAGGGCTAGGGCTAGTGTTAGTTTTAGGGTAAGGTTTAGGGTTTGAGCTACGATTAGGGCTATGGGGAGTGTTATGTTTAGTGTTAGGTCTAGGGTAGGGTTATGGTTATGGTTATGGTTATGGTTAGGGCTGGAGTTAGGGCTAGTGTTTGCATTAGGGTTAGGGTTAGTTTTAGAGTAATGTATTGGATTACATGTGAGATTAGGTTTAGTGTCAGTTTAGGTTATGGTTAAATTTAGGTTTAGGGATAGGTTTAGTTTTGATTCATGGGAGGTTTAAGGTTGAGTTTATGGAAAGGGTTATGTTAAGGGTTAGGTTGAGGGTTAGGTTTATGATTAGGGCTAGAAATAGGGTTAGGTTTAGGGCTAGGGTTATTATTAGGGTTAGGGTTAGGGTAATGTTAGTGTTAGAGCAAAGGTTAGTACTAGGGTTAAGGAAAGGATTAGGCTAGGATTAGGTTTATGTTTATGAATAGGGCTAGGATTATGTTTAGGCTAATGGTTAGGTTTTGAGCTAGGGTTATGTCTAAGGCGAGAGTTACGGTTAGGGCTACTTTTAGGAATATGGTTATGCTTAGAGTAGGTTTGGCCTTGGATTAGGGCTAGGTTTTGTGTTATGTTTAGGTCCAGGGTTAAGGCTATGTGTAATGTAAATCTAGGGTTCTGAGTAGACCTAGTTATAGGCTTAGGTTTTGGGTTAGGTTCAGGTTTAGAGCTAGGTTAAGTGTTAATGTTAGGGTCAGTGTTCAAGTTAGAGTTAGTTTTAGGGTGAAAGCCAGAATTATGACTAGGGTTAGGTCTAGGGATAGGGTTAGTGTTTGCTTTAGGTTAAGAATTATGTTAGGGCTAGGGCTCAGGTTTTTTTTTTTTTTTTTTTTTTTTTTTTTTTTTTTTTTGGTCTAGGTCTACTGTTATGGCTCTATTTAGGATTAGGCTTATATATAGGGCTTGTGTTAGGGTTAGTGTTAGGTTTAGGTATAAGTTTACTTGTAGGGCTAGTTTTAGGGTTTGGTTTAGGGTTAGGGTAAGATTTAGGCTGAGGGTTTGTGTTAAGATTAGGATTTAAGTTAGGTTTAGAGCTGGAATGAGGGCTAGGGTTACGACTAGTAATGGGCTTAGGGTTTGGATTAGGCTATGGAGTAGGATTAGGACTAAGGTTAGCATTATTGATAGGGTTTGGTTTAGGGTAAATGATAGAGTTAGAGCTATGGTTATGGCTAGGGTTAGGGTTAGGGTTAGGGATAGAGTTAGGTTTAGGTTTACATCTAGGGTTAGGACTCAGATTAGGGCTAGTTTTTCTGTTAGGTTTAGGACTAGGGATAGGGCTATCGCTAATACCAAAACTAAGGTTATGATTAGAGTTAGTATTTGGTCTAGATCTAGTGTTAGCACTATCTTTAGGGTTAGTGTGACATTTAGAATTAAGGTTAGTGTTAGAATATAAGTCAGGGTCAGGGTTAATTTTAGGACTAGGACATGAATTAGAGGTAGAAGGTTATGGCTAAGTTTAGAGTTAGGGTTTGTTTTAGGTTAATATTTAGTGTTAGGACAATGACTAAATTTTGTTTAAGAGATAAGGCTAGGGTTACGGCTAGTTTTAGGATTAGCAATAGTGTTAGGTCTAGTGGTAGGTTGAGGATTAGGCTTAGGGTTAGGGTCAAATGTACAGTTATGGTTAGATCTAGGGTAGGGTCTAGGGCTAGGGTTGGGCTAAGGTTAGGGCTTGTGTTAGGTTTATTGTAATGGATAGGATTAGAACTAGAAATAGGGCTAGGGGGAGAGTTAGAGTTAGTCTTAGGCCAAGGTTAGGGTTAGAGTTAGGGTTAGGGCTAAATTAGGGCTAGGATTATTGCTAGAGTTAGTGTTAGGGTTAGGCCTATGGTTAGGGCTATTAGGGTTAGGGTTAGTGATAGGGTTGGGGGAAAGAATGGGTTTTATACCTAAGTTCAGGTCTAGGTAGAGGGTTAAAATTAGAGATAGGGCTAGAGTTAGAGTTTGGGTTAGGATTAAGACTAGATATAGGTCTATGATAAGAACTAGGGTTTGTGTTAGAGTTAGGGCTAGGATTAGGGCTGGGGCTAATGTCAGGTATGGATTTCTGGTTATGGTTAGTTTTAGGGTTAGGTTATGGCTCTGTCTAGTGTAAGGGTTAGGTTTAGGTTAAGGTTCAGGTTTAAAGTTAGGTGTATTATTAGGGTCAGGGTTCGAGTAGGGTTTCGTTTAGGTTAAGATTTAGGGTTAAGGCTTGTATTAGTGTTGGGAATAGGGTTAGGGTTCGGGTTAGGGTAATTGATAGGGTTAGGTTCAGCGTTCAAGTTAGGTTTCCATTAATGAATAGGGTTAGTGTTAGCAATAGTGTTACCTTTAGGCCTAGGGTTAGCATTTGGGTTAGGATTAGCTTTAGGGTAATGGATAGCTTAGAACTAAGGTTAGGGCTAGGGTTATGGTTAGAATTAGGACCAAAGTTAGGGTTAGGCCTAGGGTCCATGTCAAGTTCAGGTTTGGGTTAAGTGTTAGCATTTGAGCTAGGATTAGGGCTAGCGGGAGGGTTAGGGTTTGAGTCATGGCTAATGTTAGGGTTAGGGTTAGGGTTATGTTTAGATTAAGGTTAGAGTTTGAGCTAGAATTAGGGTTAGGGCAAGGGTTAGGGTTAGGGTTAGGTCTAGGCTTATGGTTAGGGTTACAATAATGGCTAGGTTTAGGATAAGATAAGGGCTACGTTTGTGTGAGGTTTTTGGCTATCATTAGGGCTATGGGTAATGTAAGTGCTAGGGATATGGTTATGGCTAGATTTAGGGTTAGGGTTATGGATAAGTCTAGTGCTCTAGTTATGTTTTGGGTTAGGATAATATTTAGAACTAGGGTTTGTTTTAGGGTAACAGTCATTGTTTGGGTTAGGGTTAGGTTTAGGGTGAGGGCCAGATTTAGGACTAGCATTGGGTCTAGGGATAGAGTTAGTCTTTACATTATGTTAACAGTTATTGTTGGGGCTAGTGCTAGGTTTTTGTTTAGGGTAAGGCTAGATATGTGACTCTATTTAGGATTAGGTTTGGTCTAGGGCTAGTGTTATTGTTAGGTTTAGGTATAGGTTTACCAGTAGAGGTAGGGTTAGGGTTTGCTTTAGGGTTAGTGTCAGGTTTAGACCTAGGGTTAGTGTTAGAGTCAGAATAAAGGTCACGGTTAGAGTTAGGGTTAGAGCTACAATGAGGACTAGGTTTACACTAGTAATAGAGATAGAGTTTGATGTAGGCTAATGATTATGGTTAGAACTAGGGTAGCATTACGGTGAGGGTTTGGCTTAGGATAAGGGATAGGGTTAGATGTAGAGTTAGGGTTGGGTTAGGGTTAGGGTTAGGGTTAGCTTTAGGATTATACCTAGGTTTAGGCCTTGTAATAGGGCAAGGATTTGTGTTAGTATTAGGGCTACAGTTAATGAAAGAACTAGGATTCCGATTAGGGCTATTTCTAGGGTTAGCACTAGGACAATGTTTAGAACTAGGGTTACTGTTAGGGTCCGAGTAAGCATCAGGGTTACTTCTAGGATTAGGGTTAGGACTCAAATTAGGGTTACATTTAGGGCTAAATGCAGGGTTAGCATTTGGTTTAGGTTAAAGGTTAGGGTTAGGGTTATGGCTCAATTTTGTTTTAGGGCTAGGTTAGGGTTAAGGCTTGTTTTTCAATTAGCATTAAGGTTAGGGCTAGTGTTAGCATGAGCTTTAGGCTTGATGTTAGGGTTAGATACAGGTCTAGGGCTAGAGTGAAGGTTAGGGCTAGGGTTGGGGCTAGGGCTAGGGCTAGGGTTTGGGTTATGGTAACGGATACGTTTAGAACTAGGGATAGGGCTAGGGCAAGAGTTAGAGTTAGTCTTAGGGCTAGGGATAGTGTTAGGTTTAAGGTTAAGGATAAATTAGGACTAGATTAGAGCTATGGTTAGTTGTAGGTTTAGGTCTAGGTTTAAGGCTAGGGTTAGGGTTCCCATTATGGTTAGGGTAAAGTATGATTTTACAGCTACCTTTAGGGCTAGGGCAAAGCATAAAATTAGGGTTAGGGCTAGGGTTAATGTTAGGGTTAGGATTAAGACTAGGCTTAGGGATAGGATTAGGGCTAGGATTTGTGTGACGGTTGGGGCTAGGATTAGGGATAGTGCTAATGTCATGTCTAGGGTTATGGTTAGGGATAGTTTTAGGCTAAGGATTATGGCCAGGTCTATTGTAAGTGTTAGGTTGAAGATTAGGTTCAGGTTTAGAGCTGGAGCTATTATTAGGGTCAGAGTCAGGGTTAGGGTATAGGTTAGGTTAAGGATTAGGCTTAGGGCTCAAATTAGCATTAGGGTTAGTGTTAGGGTTAGGGTAGTCGATATGGTTAAGTTTAAGGTTAAGGTTAGATTTAGAGTGAGGACAGGTTTAGGGTTAGGGATAGGGTTATTTTTAGGCCTAGGATAGAATTTGATTAAGGTTATGGTTAGGGTAATTGATTGGATTAGAACTACAGTTAGGACTAGGGTTATGGTTAGGTTCGTGCTATGGTTAGGGTTAGGTCTAGGGTTTGAATTTGGTTAGGGTTATGGTTAGGGTAATGGATAAGATTAGAGCTAGGGTTAGGGCTGGGATTATGGTTAGGATTAGGGCTATGGTTTGGGTTAGATTTCGGGTTAGTAATAGGTTTAGGTTCATGGTTAGATTTAGGTTAAATATTAGGGCTAGGTTTAGGGTTAGGGCTAGGGTTAAAGCTAGGGCTAGTGCTCAGATTATGTCTAGGTTTTGAATTAAGTTAGGGCTATTTAGGACTATGGATAATGTTAGAACTAGGGTTATGATTAGGACTAATGTTAAGTTTAGCATTATGTCTAAATCTAGTGTGTGGATTAGGTATAGTTTTAGGGTTATGATTAGAGACAGGGTTAGTGTTACCATCAGAATCTGGATCATTGTTACTGATCAGAGTTAGGGATAGACTTGTAAAAGGGCTAGGGTTAAGGCTAGGTGTAGGGTTAGGGATTTGTAAGGGTTAGGGTAAGAATTAGGGATAAGTCTAATGTCAAGTCTAGAATTATGGTTTGGTAAGGGTTAGCGTTAGGGCATTGTCACAGTTTTGTTTTCCAGCTACGGCTACTTTTAGGATTAGTGATAGTGTTAGCGCTAGTGGTATGGTGAAGTTTAGGCTTAGATTTATTTTTATGGTTAGATCTAGATTTAGGGCTATGACTATGTTTAGGGCTAACTTTAGGGCTAGTGTTAGGGTTATTAACAAATAGAGTTAGAAGTAGAAATAGGGCTAGGGCGAGAGTTAGAGTTAATCTTAGGGCTAAGATTAGGATGAGGCTTAGGTTTAAGGCTAAATTAAGGCTAGATTTAGGGCTAGGGTTGGTGTTAGGGTTAGGCCTAGGTTTAGGGTTTGGGTTAGGGTTAGGGATGGGGTTATAGCTAAGTTTAGGGCTAGGGCAAGTGTTAGAATTAGAGTTAGAGATAGGGTTAAGATTAAGGCTATGTTTAGTGCTAGGATGAGGGTTTTTGTTAGGGCTAGGTCTAGGATTAGTGATAGGGCTAATGTCAGGTCTAGATTTATGGTTAGTGTTAGTTTTAGGGTTAGGTTGTGGCTATGTCTAGTGTAAGGGTTAGGTTTAGGTAAGGGTCAGGTTTAAAGCTAAGTGTATTTTTAGGGTCAGTTCTGGGTAGGGTTTGGTTTAGATTAAGTTTTGGAGTTAAGGATTGAATTATCTTTAGGTTTAGGGTTATGGATAGGGTAATGGATAGGATTAGGTTTAGGGTTCAAATTCTATTTAGAGTAAGGGTAATGGATATGATTAGGTTTAGGGTTCAATTTCTATTTAGAGTAATGGATAGGGTTGGTGTTAGTGATAGGGTTAGCATTATGCCTAGGGTTAGCATATGAGTTAGGCTCATCTGTAGGGTAATGGATAGTGTTAGAGCTAAGGGTAGGGCTAGGGATAAGGTTAAAATTAGGGCTAGGGTTATGGTTAGGCCTAGGGTTAGTGTCAGGCATAGTTTTAGTGTAAGTATTAGCATTTGAGCTGGGGTTAGGTCTTGGATGAGAATTAGGGTTAGAGTCAGGGCTAGGGTTAGGGTTAGGGTTATATTTAGTGTAAGGGTTAGAGTTTGAGATAGATTTAGGGCTAAGGCGAGTGTAGGATTAGGCTTAGGTCTAGGATTATGGTTAGGGTTACGATTAGGGCTATGTTTAGGGTAGGATAAGGGCTAGGTTTTGTGTGAGGTTTACGGCTAACATTAGCGCTATGGGAAATATAACAGCTAGGAATATATTTATGGCTAGTTTTAGGGTCAGTGTTATGGAAATGTCTAGTGTTAGGGTTAGGTTTTGGGTTAGGATAAGGTTTAGAGCTAGAGTATGTTTAGGATTAAGGGTCATTTTTCAGGATCGGGTTAGGTTTAGGGTGAGTGCCAGAATTATGACTAGCATTGGGTCTAGGGATAGGGTTAGTCTTCAAGTTAGTTAGGTTAATGGTTAATGTTAGGGCTAGTGCTAGGTTTTTGTTTAGGGCTAGAGCTAGATTTATGACTATATTTAGGATTAGGTTTTGTCTAATGCTAGTGTTACTGTTAGGTTTAAGAATAGGTTTACCGGTATGGGAAGTGTTATGTTTCGGTTTAGTGTTAGGGTCAGGTTTAGACTTAGGTTTAGTGTAAGGGTCAGTTTAAAGGTCAGGGTTAGGGTTAGGTTTAGAGCTAGAATGAGGGCTAGGATAGGACTAGAAGTAGAGTTAGGGTTTGGGGTAGGCAAAGGATTAATTTTAGGACTATGGTAGCATTAGAGTTAGGGTTTGACTTAGGGAAAGGGATAGGGTTTAAGGTAGGGTTAAGGTTAGGGCTAGGGTTAGGGTTAGGGTTAGAGTTAAAAAATACTGTTAGGTCTCAGATTCGGACTAGGATTTGTGTTATCATTAGGGCTACAGCTAATGAAAGAACTATATTTCTGTTTAGGGTTAGTTCTAGGGTTAGTGTTAGGGTAATGTTTAGAGCTAGGGTTAGTGTTAGGGGCCAAGTTAGTGTCAGGGTTATTTCTAGGGTTAGAGTTAGGACTCAAATTAGGGCTAGGTTTAGGACTAGGTGTAGCTTTTGGGTTTGGTTTAGGTTAAGGGTTAGGCTTATGGCTTGGTTTTGTTTTAGAGTTAGGGTAGATTTAGGGCTAGTTTTCCAGTTAGCATTAGGGCTAGGGCTAGTGTTAGGGTGAGGTTTATAATTAATTTTAGTTTTAAATCCAGTTTTAAGCCTTGAGCAAAGGTTTGGGCTAAATTTGGGGATAAAGTGAGGGCTAGCTTTTGGGTTATGGTAAGGGACAGGTTTAGAACTAGGGATAGGGCTAGGGCGAGAGTTAGATTTAGTTTTAGGGATAGGGATAGGGTTAGGTTTACTGTTAGGGCTAAATTAGGGCTAGGAATAGTTCTAGGGTTTGTGTTAGATTTAGGCCTAGGTTTAGGGTAGGATTAGGATTAGCATTAGGATTATGATAAGGTATGATATTATAGTTATATTTAGTGCTAGGACAACGGATAAAATTAGGGTTAGGGCTAGGGTTAAAATTAGGTTTAGGATTAAGGCTGGGCTTAGAACTAGGCTAGGTCGAGGGATAGGGCTAATGTCAGGTCTAGGGTAAAGGTAAAGCTAGGTTTAGGGATACGGCTATGGCTCAGTTTTGTTTTAGAACTAGGCCTAGGTTGGGGGCTAGTTTTATGATTAGTAGTAGTGTTAGGGCTAGTTGTAGGGTGAAGTTTAGGCTTAGATTTATTGTTATGGCTAGATCTAGGTTTAAGTCTATGGTTAGGGTTAAGGCTAAGGTTAGGGCTAGTGTTAGGGTTATGGTAAAAGATAGGTTAGAACTAGAAATAGGGCTAGGGCAAGAGTTCAAATTAATCTTTGGGATAGGGTTAGGGGTAGGTTTAGGGTTAGGGCTAAATTAATGCTAGGATTAGCACTATGTTTAGTGTAAGGATTAGGCCTAGGGTTGGTGTTAGTGTTAGGGTTAGGATTAGGTTTAGGGGAAGGGATAAGGTTATAGCTAGCTTTAGGGCTAGGGTGAGGATTAAAATTAGGGTTTGGACTAAGATTAGGGTTTGGGTTAGGATTAAGGCTAGGTTTAGGGTTAAGCTGATGGTGTGTGTTAGGGCTAGGATTAGGTATAGGGCTAATGTCAAGTTCACAGTTAGTATTAGTTTTAGTGTTAGGTTATGGCTATGTCTAGTATAAGGTTTAGGTTTAGGGTATGGGTCAGGTTTAGCGCTAGGTGTACTATTAGTGTCAGGGTCCGGGTAGAGTTTGTTTTAGGTTAAGATTTAGGTTAATGCTTGAATTAGCAGTGGGTTAGGGTTATGGTTAGGTTAATGTATAGAATTCGGTTTATGGTTCCTCCTAGGTTTACAGTAATGGATAGGGTTAGTGTTTGCGATAAGGTTATCTTTAGGCCTAGGGATAGGATTAGTTTTGGTTATGCTTTCTAAGGGTAATGGATAGGGTTAGAGCTAAGGTTAGGGCTAGGCTTAAGGTTAGGTTTAGGGTTAGGTTTAGAGTTAGGCCTAGGGGTAATGTTAGGGTTAGATTTAGGGTAAGTGTAGGCATTTGAGCTAGGGTTAGGCCTAGGGCGAGGGTTAGGGTTTGAGTCAGGCTGGGGTTAGGTTTAGGTTTAGGGTTATGTTTAGACTAAGGATTTTAGTTTGAGCTAGGGTTAGGGCTAGGGCAAAGGTTAGAATTAGGGTTAGGTCTAAGGTTCAGGTTATGGTTATGATTAGGGCTAGGTTCAGGGCTAGTATAAGGGCTAGGTTTTGTGTGATGTATAGGGTAACGTTAGGGCTATGGGTAATGTAAGAGCTAGGGATATGGTTATGGCTAGTGTTAGAGTCAGGGTTATGGATAAGTCTATTGTTAGGGTTAGGTTTTGATTGAGGATAAGGTTTAGAGCTGGAGTTTCTATTAGATTGAGGGTCATCATTGGGTTAGGGTTAGTTTTATGGTTAGGGCCACAATTAGGACTAGTGTTTGGTCTAGTGATAGGTTTAGTCTTTACGTTATTTTAAGGGTTATTGTTAGGGCTAGTGCTAGGTTTTTTTTTTTTTTTTTTGGGCTAAGGCCAGATATATGACTCTATTTAGGATTAGGTTTGGTGTAGTCCTTGTGTTAATGTTAGGTTTAAGTATAGGTTTATCGGTAGGGGTAGTGTCAGGGGTTGTTTTAGGGTTAGGGTCAGGTTTAGATCTAGGGTTAGAGTTTGGGTCAGAATAAGGGTCAAGGTTAGGATTAGGATTAAAGCTAGAATGAGGGCAAGGTTTAGGACTAGTAATAGAGTTAGGGTTTGGGGTAGGCTAAGGATTAAGGTTAGGACTAGAGTAGCATTAGGGAGAGGGTTTGGCTTGGGGTAAGGAATTAATTAGAGGTACGGTTAGGGCTAGGGTTAGCTCGGATTAGGGCTAGAATTTGTGTTTGGATTAGGGTTACATCTAATGAAAGAACTAGTTTACTGATCAGGGCTACTTTTACAGTTAGCATTATGGCAATGTATAGAGCTGGTGTACTGTTAGGGTCCGACTCAGGATCAGGGTTATTTCCATTGTTACAGTTAGGACTCAAAATAGGGCTAAGATTAGGGACAGGTGTAAGGTTAGTGTTTTGGTTTAAATGTTAGGGTTAGCATTTTGGCTCGGTTGTTTTAGGGCTAGGATAGGGTTAGGGCTAGTTTTCCAATTAGCATTAGGTTTAGGGCTAGTGTTAGGGTGAGGTTTGGGCTTAAGGTTAGAGTTTACAACCAGGTTTAGGGCTAGGGTGATGCTTAGAGATAGGGTTGGGGCTAGGGATAGGGCTAGGTTTTGGGTTATGATAAGGGATTGGTTTTTAACTTTCGATAGGACTAGGACGAGAGTTAGAGTTGGTCTTAGGGCTAGGGATAGGATTAGGTTTAAATTAGGGCTAGGATTAACCCTAGGGTTAGTGTTAGGTTTGGCCTAAAGTTACGGTTAGGGTTAGGGTTAGCATTAGGGTTAGGGTAAGGTATGATGTTACAGCTACATTTTGGGTTAGGGCTTGGAATAAAATTAGGGTTAGGGCTCCAGTTAAGGTTATGACTAGGATTTAGTCTAGGCTTGGGGCTAGAATTAGTGGTAGGGTTTGTGTTAGGGTTAGGGCTAGGATTAGGCCTAGGGCTAATGTCAGTTCTAGTGTTATGGTTAGGGATAGTTTTAGGTTTAGGTTTATGGCCAGGTCTATTGTAAGTGTTACATTAAGTGTTAGGGTCAGGTTTACAGCTAGGGGTATTATTAGGGTCAGAGTCACTGTTAAGGTATGGGTTAGGTTAAGGTTTAGGGTTAGGGCTAAAATTAGCATTAGGGATAGGGTAATGGATATGGTGAGGTTTCAGGTTCAGGTTAAGTTTAGTATAATGGACAAAGTTTGGGTAAGGCATACGGTTAGAGTTAGGCCTAGGGATAGAATTTGGTTAAAGATATGGTCCAGGTAATGGATAGGATTAGAGCTACAGTTAGGACTAGGATTATGGTTAGGTTAGGGTTAGAATTTCCTTAGGGTTATGGTTAGGGTAATGAATAAAATTATATCTAGGTTGAGGGCTAGTGTTATGGTTAGGAATAGGGCTATTGTTCAGTTTAGGTTTCAGGTTAGGACAAGGTTTAGGTTTAGGGTTAGGTTTAGGTTAAGTGTTAGGGATAGAGATAGGGTTAGGACTATAATTAAAACTAGAGTTAGGGCTTGAATTGGGTTAGGTTTTGGGTTAGGTTAGGGCTAGTGTAGGACTATGGCTAATGTAAGAACTAGGGTTAAAATTAGGGCTAGTATTAGGGTTAGCATTAGGACTAGGTCTAGTGTTTGCATTAGGTTTAGGTTTAGGGGGATTATTAGAATTAGGGTTAGTGTTAGGTTCAGAGTCAGAATCATTGTTACTTTTAGGATTAGGGATAGGACTCGAATTAGGGTGAGGGTTAAGGCTAGGTGTAGAGTTAAAATTTGTGTTAGTGTTAGAGTAAGAATTAGGGATAGGGTTAATATCAGATTTAGGATTACGTTTAGGTCATGGTTAGGGTTGGGGCTATGGTTCAGTTTTGTTTTAGAGCTAAGGCTAGGGTTAGGGCTAGTTTTGGGATTAGTGATAGTGTTAGAAATAGGGCTAGGGCGAGAGTTAGAGTTAGTCTTAGGGCTAGAGTTAAGGGTGGATTTAAGTTTAGGGCTAAATTAGGGCTAGGTTTAGCGCTAGGGTTAGTGTTAGGGTTAGGGCTAGGGTTAGGGTTAGTGTTAATGTTAGAGATAGGGTTAGGATTTTGAAAAGGAATGGGCTTATAGCTAGGTTTAGGGATAGGGCAAGAGTAGAATTAGGGTTCAGGTTATGATTAAGGTGACCTTTAGGGCTAGGTTTGAGGGTTTGTGTTAGGGCTAGGGCTAGAATTAAAGATAGGGCCAATGTCAGGTCTATTGTTTTGGTTAGAAATAGTTTTAGGGTTAGGTTATGGCTAGGTCTAGTGTAAGGATTATGTTTAGGGTAAGGGTCAGGTTTAGAGCTAGGCATATTATTAGGTTCAGGGTTGTGTAGGGTTTGGTTTAGTTTAAGGTTTAGAGTTAAGGGTTGAATTAGCATTAGGGTTAGGGTTAGAATTATGGTAATTGATAGGGTTAGGTTTAGGGTTCAAGTTAAGTTTAGAGTAATAAATATGGTTACAGTTGTCGATAGGGTTAGCGTTAGGCCTATGGATAGCATTTGACTTAGGCTTATCTTTAGGTTAATAGATAAGTTTAGAGTAAGGTTAGTGGTATGGTTAAGGTTAGGATTAGGGCTAGGGTAAGGTTTAGGGTTAGTGTCGGGGTAAGATTTAGGGTTAGTTTCGGGGTTAGGCTTAGGGTAAGTGTTAGGATATGAGCTAGGGTTAGGGCTAGGGTGATGTTTAGGCTTAGAGTCAGGGCTTTGGTTACGGTTAGGGTAACAATTAGGGCTAGGTTAAGGGCTGGGATAAGGCTAGGATTGTGTGGTATTTATGGCTAGCATTAAGGCTATCAGTTAGGATTAGGATTAGGGTTAGAGTTAGGCCAGAATTAGGACTAGCTTTGGATCTAGGGATAGTGTTAGTCTTTGGGTTAGGTTAAGGATTTTATGGGTATGGTCCAGTTTAGGGTTAGTGTGATATTTTGTTCTAGGGTTAGAGTTAGAGTCAGAATAAGGGTCAGGGTTAGGGTTAGTGTTACAACTAGAATGAAGGCTAAGGTTAGAACTAGTAATAGAGTTGGGGATTGGGGTAGACTAAGGATTAGGGTTAGGACTAGGTAACATTAGGGTGAGGGTTTGGCTTACGGAAATCGATGGGTTTAGAGGTAGGATTAGGGTTAAGGATAGCTTTAGGGCTATAGTTATGGTTAGGGTTAGTCTTAGGGTTAAACCTAGGTTTAGAGCTTGGATTAGCACTAGGATTTGTGTTAGCTTTAGGGCTATGGCTAATGAAAAAATTTGGTATCTGATTAGGGCTAGTTCTAGGGTTAGTGTTAGGGCAATGTATAGAGCTATGGTTAGTGTTAGATTCTGGATCAGTGTCAGGGTTCCTTCTGTGTTTAGGTTTAGCAATCAATTATTGAAAGGTTTAGGGCTAGGTGTAGGGTTAGTGTTTGCTTTAGGTTAAGGGTTAGGGTTAGGTTTATGGCTCAGTTTTGGTTTACTGTTAGGTTAGGGTTAGGGCTAGTTTTCCAATTAGCATTAGGGTCAGAGCTAGAGTTAGGGTGAGTTTAGGCTTAATGTTAGGGTTATATTCACATTTAGGGCTAGGGAAAATTTAGGGCTGAGTTTGGGGCTAAGGATAGGGGTAGAGTTTGGGTTATGGTAAGGGATATGTGTAGAACTAGGGATTGGGCTAGGGAGAGAGTTAGAGTTAGTCTTATGGATAGGGTTATGTTTAGGGTTAGGGCTAAATTAGGGCTAGGATTAGTGATAGGGTTAGTGTTGGGTTTAGGCCTAGCTTTAGTGCTAGGGTTAGGGTAAGATATGATGTTACAGCTACGTTTTGGCTAGGTCAAAGGATAAAATTAGGGATAAGGCTAGGGTTACGTTTATGGTTATGATTAAGGCTAGGCTTAGTGCTAGGATTGGGGCTAGGTTTCTGGTAGGGTTAGGGCTAGGATTATGGCTAGGGCTAATGTCAGTTCTAGAGTTATGTTTAGGGATAGTTTTAGGGTTAGGTTTATAGCCAGATCTATTGTAAGTGTTAGGTTGAGTTTTAGGCTCAGCTACACAGCTGGGGTATTATTAGGGTTGGAATCAGGGTTAGGGTATATGTTTGGTTAAGGTTTAGGGTTAGGGCTCAAATTAGCATTAGGGTTAGTGTTAGGCTTACGGTAATGGATATGGTTAGGTTTAGGGTTCAGTTTATATTCAGGGTAATGGACAGCCTTAGTGTTAGTGATAGTGTTAAGGTTAGGCCTAGGGATATAATTCAGTGAGGGTTATAGTTAGGGTAATGGATAGGAATAGAGCTAAAGTTAGGGCTAGGTTTATTGTTAGGTTAGGGCTATGGTTAGTATTAGGCCTAGGGTTAGAATTCTGTTAGGGTTATGGTTAGGGTAATGAATAAGATAGAGTTATGGTTAGGGCTAGGGTTATGGTTAGGATTAGGGCTATGGTTCGGGTAAGTTCAAGGTTTAGTTTTTGGGTTAGGTTTAGGTAAAGTGTTAGGGCTAGGGTTAGGGTTAGGGACAGGGTTAAAGTTAGGGTTAGGGGTCAGATTAGAGGTAGGTTTTGGGTTAGGTTAGGGGTAAGGTAGGACTATGACTATTGTAAGAACTAGAATTAAGATTAAGGTTAGTTTTAGAGTTAGCATTAGGTCTATGTCAAGGTCTTATGTTTAGATTAGGTTTAGGATTACAGAGATGATTAGAGGTAGGGTTAGTGTTAGGGTCAGAATCAGGATCAGTGTTACTGATTAGGGTTAGGTATAGGACTCAAATTAGGGCTAAGATTAAGGCTAGGTGTAGGGTTAATTTTTGTGTTAGAGTTAAGGTAAAAATTAGGGGTAGAGCTAATGTCATGTCTAGAATTACCCTTAGGCTAGGGTTAGGGCTATGGCTCATTTTTTTTTTTTTTTTTTTTTTTTTTAGAGCTAGGGCTAGGGTTAGGGCTAGTTTTAGAATTAGAGAGAGTGTTAGGGCTCACTAGCTCTCTAGAAGGAGATTTAGGCTTAGATTTATTGTTATGGTTAGATATAGGTTTAGGGCTACGGCCTGCATTAGGATTAAGGTTAGGGCTAGTGTTAGGGTTATGGCAATTGATAGGGTTTGTACTAGAAATAGAACTGGGGTGCAATTAGAGTTATTCTTTGGGCTAGGGTTAGGGGTAGGTTTAGGGTTAGGGCTAAATTAAGGTTAGGATTAGTGCTAGGGGTAAAGTTAGGGTTAGGCCTATGGTTAGGGCTAGGTGTTTTATTAGGGTCAGGGCCACGTATGGTTTGGTTTAGATTAAGGTTTAGGGTTAAGGCTTGTATTAGCATTAGGGTTCGTTTTAGGATTAGGGTAGTGGATAGGGTTATTTTTAGGGCTAATGTCAGAGTAACGGATAGGGGTTTGTTAGCTATAGGGTTAGTGTTAGGCCTAGGGTTAGCATTTGGTTTAGGCTTATCTTTAGGGTAATGGATAGGGTTAGAGCTAAGATTAGGGCTAGAGTTAAGGTTAAGTTTATGGCTCGGGTTAGGGTTAGGCTTAGGTTTCTTGTCAGGGTTAGGTTTAGGGTAAGTATTAGGGTTTGAGCTACTGTTAGGTCTAAGGCAAAGGTTAGGGTGATAGTCAGGGCTAGTGTTAGGGTTACGGTGAGTGTTATGATAAGAGAAAGGGTTAGAGTTTGAGCTAGGTTTAGGACTAGGGCGAGGGTTAGGTTTAGGGTTAGGGTTAGGTCTAGGGTTACATTTTAGGGTTACAATTAGGGCTAGGTTTCAGGCTAGGATAAGGGCTAGGTTTGTGTGATGTTTATGGCTAGCGTTAGGGCTATGAGTGATATAAGAGCTCAGGTTATGGTTACGGCTAGTTTTAGGGTTAGGGTTATGGATAAATCTAGTGTTAGGGTTAGGTTTTGAGTTAGGATCAGGTTTAGAGCTAGGTTTTGTGATAGGGTAAGCATCAGTGTTTGGTTAGTGTTAGGGCCAGAATTAAGTATAGCGATGGGTCTAGGGATAGGGTTAGTCTTTGTGTTAGGTTAAAGGTTATGGTTAGGGATAGTTCAAGGTTTTTGATTAGGGTTAGGGCTAGATTTATGACTCTATTTAGGATTAGGTTTGGTCTAGTGCTAGTGTTAATGTTAGGTTTAAGTATACGTTTACCAGTAGGGGTAGAGATAGGATCTGGTTTAGGGTTAGTGTCAGGTTTAAATCTAGGTTTAGTGTTAGGGTCAGAATAAGGGTCAGGGTTTGGTTTAGGGCTAGAGCTAAAATGAGGCCTAGGGTTAGGACTAGTAATGTAGTTAGGGTTTGGGATAGGCTAAGGATTTGTGTTAGGACTATGGTAGCATTAGGGTAAGGGTTTGGCTTAGAGTAAGGGATAGGATTAAAAGTAGGTTCAAAATTAGGGATAGGGTTAGGGTTAGGGTTAGTCTTAGAGTTAATCGTAGGGATAGGGCTCGGTTTAGCACTAGGATATGTGTTAGCATTAAGGCTACGGATAATGAAAAGATCTTTTTTTTTTTTCTTTTTTATTGTTTATTCAAAATATTACAAAGCTCTTGACATATCATATTTCATACATTAGTTTAAAGTGGGTTATGAACTCCCATTTTTACCCCTAATACAGATTGTAGAATCACAAAAGGTAGCAGAATACAACAGTTACTAATATGGCATTAGAACTTGGTTTCTGATTAGGGCTACTTCTTTGTTTACATTAAGGCAATGTTTAGAGCTAGAGTTAGTGTTAGAATCCAAGTCAAGGTCAGGATTACTTCTACGATTATGTTTAGCACTCAAATTATGGCAAGGATTAGGGCTAGGTTTAGGGTTAGTGTTTGGTTTAGGTTAAGGGTTAGGGTTAGGTTTATGGCTCAGTTTTTTTTTTTTTTTTTTTTTTGTTTGTTTGTTTTTTGGGGGGCTAGGTTAGGCTTAGGGTTAGTTTTCCAATTAGCATTGCTGTTAGGGCTAGTGTTAGGGTGAGATTTAGGCTTAAGGTTAAGGTTTGATCCAGGTTTAGGGGTAGGGCAAAGGTTAGGGATAAGTTTGGGGCTAGGGAAAGGGCTAGGTTTTCGGTTATGGTAAGGGATAGGTTTAGAACTAGAGATAGGGCTAGAGCAAGAGTTAGAGTTAGTCTTAGGGATAATGATAGGTTTAGTGTTTGGGCTAAATTAGGGCTAGGATTAGTGTCAGGGTTAGTGTTAGGTTTAGGCCTAGGTTTAGGGCTAGGGTTATGTTTAGCTTTGGGTCTAGTGATAGGTTTAATCTTTACATTATTTTAAGGGTTATTGTTAAGGCTAGTGCTAGGTTTTTGTTTAGGGCTAGGGCTATATTTATGACTCCATTTAGGATTAGGTTTGGTGTAGTGCTAGTGTTACTGTTAGGTTTAGGTAAAGTTTTACTGGTAGAGGTAGTGTTAGGTTTTGTTTTAGGGTTAGGGTCAGTATTAGATCTAGGTTTAGTGTTAGGGTCAGAATAAGTGTCAGGGTAAGGTTAGGGTTAGAGCTACAATGAGGGCTAGGTTTAGGACTAGTAATAGAGTTAGGTTTTAGGGTAGGCTATGAATAATAGTTAAAAGTAGGGTAGCATTAGGGTGAGGATTTGGCTTAGGGTAAGGGATAAGGTTAGAGGTAGGGTTAGGGTTAGTGTTAGTGTTAGAGTTAGGGTTAGGTTATGTTAGTGTTTTGGTTTGGGTTACAGTTGGTTAAGAATTAGTATTAGGGTTAGGGAGATGGTTAGTCCTCGGTTTAGGGTTAGGATTATGCGAGTGTTAGGG
Source organism: Marmota monax (assembly GCF_021218885.2). NCBI lineage: Eukaryota > Metazoa > Chordata > Mammalia > Rodentia > Sciuridae > Marmota > Marmota monax. The sequence continues at coordinate 36,165 of NW_026692226.1, forward strand.
TTACGATTAGGGTCAGTGTTAGGGTTAGTGTTAAGCTTATGATTAGGGATAGGAACAGGGTTAAGTTTAGGGTTAGGTTAGGGTTTGCATTAGGGTTATGGTTAGGGTTACCATTAGGATCAGAAATAGGGTTAGGGTTTGTGTTAGGATTAGTGTTAGTGTTCAGATTAGGGTTAGGTTTAGGGTAAGGTTTAGGGTTAGGGAGTTAGTGTTAGCGTTATGGTTAGGGTTAAGGTGAGGGTTAGAATTAGTGTTAGGGTTAGGTATAGGGTTAGATTTAGTGTTAAGGTTAGTGTTAACAATTGTGTTAGGGTTAAAGTTTGAGTTAAGGTTAGGGTAACAGTTATGATTAGGATTACAGTTTGGGCTAAGGTTAGTGTTAGGGTTAGTGTTAGGGTTTGTGTTAGGGTTATGGTTAGGGTTACAGTTAAGATTAGGATTACAATTAAGGTTAGGGTTAGTGTTAGGTTTAGGCTTAGGGTTACGGTTAGTGTTAGGTTTGGGGTTAGTGTTTGTGATACAGTTAGGGTTAGGGTTAGGGTTCAAGTTAGTGTTAGGTTGAGTTTTAGTGTTAGGGTTAGGTTTAGGGTTAGTATTAAAGTTTGGCTTAGGGTTTGTTTTAGGGTTAGGGTTGGGGTTAACATAAGGGTTAGGTTTAGGGTTAGGGTTAGGGTTAGTGTTAGGGTTAGGATTAGGGTTAAGATTAATGTTAGTGTTACGAATAGAGTTAGGGTTAGGGTTAGGGTTAGTGTAGGTTAAGCTTAGGGTTAGGGTTAGTTTTAGTTATAGAGTTATGGTTGGGATTAGGGTTAATGTTAGGTTTAGGGTTAATGTTAGTGTTAGGGTTAGTGTTAGGATTAGTGTTAGGGTTAGGGTTAGGTAAAGATTAGGGTTAGGGTTAATTTTGGGTTAGGGTTATGATTTGGGTTAGGAAATGTGTTAGGTTAGGGTTAAGGTTAAAAGTTAAGTTTTGTGTTAGGGTTATTGTTAGGATGTGGGTTAGTGTAATGGTTATGGTTAGGGTTAGGGTTAGAGTTCACTTTAGGATTAGGGTTATGGTTAGGATTAGTGTTAGGGTAAGGTGTAGGTTTATGGTTAGTGTTAGGTGTAGGGTTACATTTAAGGTTAGGGTTAGTGTAAGGATTAGTGTTAGGGTTAGTTTTAGATAAAGTTTAGGGTTAGGGTTAGTTTAGGTTTAGGGTTATGGTTTGGGTTAGGATTTGTGTTAGGTTAGGGTTCGGGTTAAAGTTAAGTTTTGTGTTAGGGTTATTGTTAGGATGTGGATTACTGTAAGGGTTATGGTTATTGTTAGGGTTAGGGTTTATGTTAGGGTTAGTGTTCGGGTAAGGTGTAGGTTTACAGTTATAGTTAGTGTTACTGTTAGAGTTAGGGTTAGGTTTAGAATTAGTGTTTGTGTTAGGGTTAGATTTAGGTTTAGGGTTAGTGTTAGGGTCAGGGTTAGATTTAGTATTAGGGTTAGGGTTAGGTTTATGGTGAGGTTTAGTGTTAGTGTGAGTGTAGGGTTAGGGTTAGGTTTAGTGTTACGGTAAGGGTTAGCGTAGGATTAGGGACAGGGTTAGGTTTAGGTTTTAGTTAGGGTTTATGTTAGTGTTAGGGTTATGGTTAGGGTTACAGTTAGGATTATGGTTAGGATTAGGGTTAGGTTTAGCATTACGGTTATGGTTAGTGTTAGGTTTAGTGTTATAGGTTGTCTAAGGGTTAGAGATAGTGTTAGTGTTAGGGTTACGTTTAGGGTTACTGTTATGGAAAATGTTAGGTTTTGTGTTAGGGTTAGGGTTAGGGTTAGGGTTACAGTTAGGATTACTGTTAGTGTTAGGGATAGGGTAAGGGTTAGTGTTAGGGTTAAGGTTAGGGTTAGGGGTAGTGTAAAATTTAGGGTTATTGTTAGGGTTAGGCTTGGTATTAGGATTAGGATTGGTGTTTTGGTTATTTTTAGGATTAGGGTTAGTTTTAGGGTTAGTGTTATGGTTGGCATTAGGGTTAGGTTTATGGTTAGTGTTATGGTTAGAATTAAAATTAGAGTTAGGTTTAGGGTTGGTGTTAGCATTAGGGTTAGGGTTAGGTTAGTTTTAGTGTTTTTGTTATGGTTAGGGTTAGGTTTAATGTTAGGGTTAGTGTTAGGTTTAAGGTTAGGGTTAGGGTTAGGGTTAGTGTTCAGGTTAGGGTTAGGGTTAGGATAAGCTTTAGGGTTGGTGTTAGTGTTAGGGTTAACATTAGGGTTAGGTTTAGTGTTAGGGTTAGGGTTAGGCTTTGGGTTAGGGTTAGTGTTAGGGTTAGGGTTATTCTTAGATTTAGGGTTAGTGTTAGGTTTAGTGTTATGGTTTTTGTTATGGTTACGGTTTGGGTTAGGGTAAGGGTTACAGTTAAGTTTAGGGTTACAGTTATGGTTAGGATTAGTATTAGGGTTAGGGTTAGAATTAGGGTTAGTGTTTGTGATAGGGTTAGGTTTAGAGTTAGAGTTCAGGATAGGGTTAAGTTTAGTTTTAGAGTTAGCATTAGTGTTGGGTTTAGGGTTAGTGTTAGGGTTTATTTTAGGGTTAGGGTTTGTGATAGGTTTAGGGTTTGTGTTAGGTTTAGGGTTAAGGTTTTCTTTAATGTTAGTGTTACAATTAGTGTAACACCATGGTTAAGATTAGAGTTAGATTTAGGGTTAGGCATAGGGCTACGGTTAGGGTTAGGATTAGTGTTAGGTTTAGGGTTAGGTTTAGAGTTAGGGTCAGTTATAGGGTTAAAGTTGGGGTTAGGGTTAGTGTTAGGGTTAGGTTAAGGTTTAGAGTAAGTGTTAGGTTTAGGGTTAGGGATCGGTAAGGTTTAGAGTTAAAGGTAGGTTAGGGTTAGGGTAATGGTTTTGTTAGGGTTTGTGTTAGAGTTAGCATTAGGGTTAGGGTTTGTGTTAGGGTTAGGTTTAGTGTGTGGGTTAGTGTTAGGGTTATGGTTATCATTAGGGTTAGGGTTCGTGTTAGAGTTACAATTAGGGTTAGTTTTTGTGTTAGTTGTAGGTTCACAGTTAGGCCTAGTGTTAGTGTTATGGTTAGAATTATGGTAAGGTTTAGGATTAGTGTTTGGGTTAGTGTTAGAGTTAGGTTGAGGGTTACAGAAAGTGTTAGGGTTAGGGTTATATTTATGGTGAGGTTTGGGGTTAGTGTTAGTGAAAGGATTAGTGTTAGTGATAGGGTTAGGGTTAGGGTTAGGTTAGGTTTAGGGTTATTATAAGGGTTAGGGTTAGTGTTAGTGTTAGGGCTAGGGATAGATTTATGGTTCGTTTTAGTGTTAGGGCTGGGATTAGGGTTAGGGTTAGTGTTACGGTTAGGAATAAAGTTAGAATTAGGGTTCGTGTTAGTTTTAGGGTTAGGGTTATGATTTTGGTTAGTTTTAGGGTTAAGGTTAGGAAAATGGTTACGTTTAGGGTTAGTGTAAGGTTTAGGGTTAGGGTTAGTGTTAGGATTAGGGTTAGGATTTGTGTTAGTTTTAGGATTAGGGTTAGATTTAGGGTTAGGGCTAGGTTTTAGGGTTACCATTAGTGTTAGTGTTAGGTTTAGGTTAGGAAGAGTGTTAGGGTTAGGGATAGGTTTAGGGTTAGGGATAGGTTTAGGGTTAGGTTTAGTGTTAAAGTTAGGTTAGGGTTGGGGTTAGGGTTTGTTTTAGAGTTAAGTTTTTGTTTAGGTTTAGTTTTAGTATTAGGGTTAGGGTTAGGGTTTGGGCAAGGGTTAGGGTTAGTTTTAGAGTTTGGTTTAGTGTTAGGGTTAGAGTTAGTGTTACAATTAGTGTTGTGTGAGGGATATAGTTTGTGTTAGGGTAAGGGATAGGGTTAGGGTTTGTGTTCGGTTTATGGATAGGGTTAGGGTAAGAGTTATGGTTAGGATTGGGGTTAGAGTGAGGCTCAGTGTTAGGTTTAGTGTTAGTTTTAGGGTTACTTGTAGGTAAAGTTTAGTGTTACCCTCAGGGTTAGGATTAGTGTTAGGGTTAAGGTTAGGGTTTTTGTTCAGTTAAGGTATAGGGTGAAGGTTAGGGGTTGGGTTAGGTTTAGGATTAGGTTAAGTGTTAGTGTTAGTGTTAGGTTTAGGGAAAGGGATAGTGTTAGGTTTAGGAGTAGGTTTAGGGTTACTTTTAGGTTTAGGTTTAGAATCAGAGTTAAGGTTAGTGTTAATGTTAGGGTTAGTGTTAGGTTAGGGTTAGGGTTAAGGTTAAGGTTAATTTTGAAGTTAGGATTAGGTTTAGGGTTTGGGTTAGGGTTAGGGTTAGTTTTGGAATTAGGGTTATGTTTTGGGTTAGGATTAGTGTTAAGCTTAGTGTTAGGGTAAGAATTTTGTTTTGTGTTAGGGTAAGGATTAGGTTTAAATTTTGTGTTAGGGTTAGACTTAAAATTAGTGTTTTATTTATGATTAGAAAGAGGGTTAGAGTGAGGTGTAAGGATAGGTTTAGGGTTAGTTTTAGGGTTACGGTTAGATTAGGTATAGTGTTACATTTAGTGTTAGGGTTTGTGGTAGTGTTAGAATTAAAGTAAGGGTTAGGGATAGGGTTAGTGTTAGATTTAGGGATAGGCATAGGGTTAGGGGTAGGATAGGTTAGTGTTGGGGCTATGGTTAGTGTTAGTATTAGATTAAGGATTAGTGTTAAGTTTAGGGTGAGGTTTAGGGTTAGGTAAGGGTTAGGTTTAGGGATTGGTCTAGGATACGGTTTTTGTTAAGTTTAGGGTTAGGTTTAGGGTTATGGTTAGTTTTGGGGTTAGGGTTAGTGTTAGGTTTAGGGTTAGTTTTAGGGTTAGTATTTGGTATAGGGTTAGGGATAGTGTATGGTTAGGGTTGGGGTTAAGGTTAGTGTTATGGTTAGGGTTAGTTTTAGGGTTAGTGTTTGGGTTAGGTTTAAGGTAAGGTAAGGGTTAGAGCCAGGGTTAGGGATAGGGTTATATTTAGAGTTAGTGTTAGATTAGTGTTAGGGATTGGGTTATATTTAGTGTAATAGTTAGGGTTATGGATAGGGTTAGTGTTATGTTTAGGGTTAGGGTAAGGGTTAGGGTTAGTGTAATGGTTAGTGTTAGTGTTACTGTTATGGTTAGGGTTATGTTATTGTTATTGTTAGTGTTAAGGTTAAGGCTGGGTTAGTTTTAGTGTTAGTGTTAGGGTTAGTGTTAGGGTATGTTTATGGTTATGATTTGGGTTAGGGAATGTGTTAGAGTTATGGTTAGAGTTAGAATTGGGATTAATTTAGGTTTAGGTTTAGGGTTAGTGTTAGGATTAAGGTTAAGTTTAGGGTTAGTGTTAGTTTAGGGTTAGGTTTAGTGTTAGGTTCAGTATTGGGGTTATTGTTAATTTTAGGTTTAGTGTTAGTGTTAGGGTTAGGGTTAGTGTTAGGGTTAGGGTAAGGTTTAGGGTTACATTTAGAGTTCATGTTGGGTTCATGATTAGGGTAAGGGTTAGGGTTAGAGTTTGAGTTATGTTTAGGGTTAGGTTTAGCACTATGACTAGTGTTTGGGTTAGTGTTAAAGTTCGATTTAGGGTTAGTGTTAAGGTTAGATTTAGGGTTAGTGTTATGGTTATTGTTATGGTTAGGGTTAGAGTTAAAGTTAGCAGTATGGAGATTTCTTGGAAAGCTGGGAATGGAACCACATTTTGAACCAGGTATTCCACTTCTTGGTCTATTCCCTAAAGACCTAAAAAGAGCGTACTACAGGGACACTGCTACATCAATGTTCATAGCAGCACAATTCATAATAGCAAAACTGTGGAACCAAACTAGATGCCCTTCAATAGACGAATGGATTAAAAAAAAAAAAAAAACTTGGCAATTACACACAATGGAGTATTACTCTGCATTAAAAATGACAAAATCATAGAATTTGCATGGAAATGGATGGCATTAGAGCAGATTATGCTAAGTGAAGCTAGCCAATCCCTAAAAAACAAATGCCAAATGTCTTCTTTGATATAAGGAGAGTAACTAAGAACAGAGTAGGGAGGAAGAGCATGAGAAGAAGATTAACATTTAATAGGGATGAGAGGTGGGAGGGAAAGGGAGAGAGAAGGGAAATTGCATGGAAATGGAAGGAGACCCTCAGGGTTATACAAAATTACATACAAGATGAAGTGAGGGGAAAGGGGGAAAAAAGGGGGAGAAATGAATTACAGTAGATGGGGTAGAGAGAGAGGATGGGAGGGGAGGGGAGGGAAGGGGGGATAGTAGAGAATAGGAAAGGCAGCAAAATACAACAGACACTAGTATGGCAATATGTAAATCAGTGGAAGTGTAACCGGTGTGATTCAGCAATCTGTATATGGGGTAAAAATGGGAGTTCATAACCCACTTGAATCAAAGTGTGAAATATGATATGTCAAGAACTATGTAATGTTTTGAACAACCAAAAATAAAATTTGAAAAAAAAAGTTAGGCTTAGGGTTATGGGTAGTATTAGGGTTAGAATAGTTTAGGGTTTGTGTTAGAGTTAGGTTTAGGGTTAAAATTAGGGTTACGCTAAGGTTTGTGTTAGGGGTAGTGTTAGGGTTAGGGTTAGGGGAAGGTTCATGGTTAGGTTAGTGTTAGGGTTAGGGTTCATGTTAGGGTTAGGGTTATGGTTAGTGTTAGGGTTAGGGTTAGTGTTAGGGTTACAGTTATGGTTAGGGTTAGGTTACAGTTAGGGAAGGGTTAAGGTAAGTGTTAGGGTTCGGGTAAGGTTTAGTATTAGAGTTAGTGTTAGGATTAGGTTTAGGGTTAGGTTGGGTTAGGGTTAATGTTAGGTTTAGGGTTCATGTTAGGGTTAGGGATAGGTTTAGGGTTAGGTTTCGAGTTAGCTTTAGGTTTAGGTTTAGGTTTAGGGATATTGTTAGGGTTAGGTTTAGGGTTACTGTTAGGGTTAGTGTTAAAATTAGGGTTAGTGTTTGTGTTAGGGTTAATTTTAGGGTTAGTGTTAAGATTAAGGTTTGTGTTAGAGCTGGTTTAGAATTAGGGTTAGAGTTAATGTTAGGTTTAAGGTTATTGTTAGGGTAAAATTTAGAGTAAGGGTTAGGGTTACAGTTAGATTTAGTGTTAGTGATAGGGTTAGGGTTTAGGTTAGTGTTAGTGTTAGGGTTTAGGTTAGTGTTAAGTTTAGGTTTAGGGTTAGGATTTGTGTAGAGTTTACGGTTAGGGTTATATTTAGTTTTTAATAAAGGTTAGGATTAGGGTTAGAGTTAGGTTGAGGGTGAGGGTTAGGGTAGGCTTAGAGATAGGGTTAGGGTTATGGTTAGTGATAAGGTAAGGGTTAGGGTTAGGATTAGTGTTCGGATCAGGGTTAGGGTTTGGATTAAAGTTAGGGTTAGGGTTAGGGTTTTTGTTAGTTTTAGGGTTAGGTGTAGGGTTAGGGTTAGGGTTAGTGTTAGGGATAGGCTTAGGGTTATGGTTAGAGTTAGTGTTAGGTTTAAGGTTAGGAGTCATGTTAGTGTTAGGGTTAGGGCCAGTGTTAGGGTTAGTGTTACAGTTAAAGTTAGGATTAGGGTTAGTGTGAGTGTTAACCTAGTCTTAGGGTTAGGGTTAGCTTTAGCATTAGTGTTTGGTTTAGGGTTAGGTATAGAGTTATGGTAAGGGTTAGGGTTAGTGTTAGTGACAGGGTTACAGTTAGGTTTAGGGTTAGAATTAGGTTTAGGGTTAGGTTTAGGATTAGGAATAGGGTTAGGGTTAGGGTTAGTGTTAGGTTTAGGGTTAGGGATAAAGTTATGGTAAGAGTTAGGGTTAGTGTTAGTGACAAGGTTACAGTTAGGTTTAGCTTTAGGGTTAGGTTTAGGGTTAGGTTTAGGATTAGGATTAGGGTTAGGGTTAGGATTAGGGTTAGGGTTAGTGTTAGGTTTAAGGTTAGGGTTAGTGTTAATGTTTATGTTAAGTTTAAGTTTAGGGTTAGCGTTAAGTTTAGGGAGAGTTTTAGGGTTAGTATTATTGTTATTTTTATGGTGAGGATTAGTGTAATGATGAGGGTTAGGGTTAGGGTATGGCTGGTGTTAGGGTTAGGGTTTGTGTTAAGAGTTAGGGATAGGATTTGGGTTAAGTTTAGTGTTAGGTTAGGGTTATGGTTAGGGTCCGGTTAGGATTAGGTTAGGGTGAGGATTAGTGTTAGGTGTAGGGTTAGGGTTAGGGTTAGTGTTAGGGATAAGCTTAGTGTTAGTGTTCAGTAAGGGTTAAGGTTAGTGTTTGGGCTAGGGTTAGTGGTAAGGATTATATAAGTGTGAGTGTCAGGTTTAGATTACGGTCTGGGTTATGGTTTGGGTTTAGGTTATAGTTATAGTTACAGTTAGTGTTAGTGTTAGTGTTAGTATTAGTGTTATGGTTAGGTTTAGTGTTCCCGTTAAGTTTAGGTTTAGATTTAGGATTAGTCTTAAGGTTAGAGTTAGGTTTTGGGTGAGGGTTGGGATTAGTGGAATGGTTAGTGTTAGGGTTCATGTTAATGTTAGGATCAGTGTTAGTGTTAGGGCTATTGTTAGGTTAGGATAAGTTTCATTTTAAGTAAGAGTTAGCATTATGATTAGGTTAGGGTTAGGGTTGTGGTTTGGGTTCGGGTTTGTATTTGGGTTAAGGTTAGGTTTTGGGTTAGGTTTAATGTTAGGGTTAGGGTTAGGGTTAATGTTAGGGTTAGGGTTTTGGTTAGGTTTAGTGTTAGGGTTATGATTAGGTTTAGGTTTAGTGTTACGGTTAGGGTTAGTGTTATGGTTAAGGTTCATGTTAGGGTTATGGTTAGGTTTAGGATTAGGATTCATGTTAGTGTTTGGTTTAGGGTTAGTGATAGTTTTATGTGTAGGTTTGGGGTTACGGTTAGTTTACTGTTAGGGTTAGGTTTAGAATTAGGATTAGTGTTTTGGTTAGTGTTAGAGTTAGGTTTAGGATTAGTGTAAGGGTTAGGATAAGGGTTAGGTTTTGTGATAGGTTTAAGGTTAGTGTTAGGGTTAGTGTTATGGTTAGGGTTAATTTAGGTTTAGTTTTAGTGTTAGGGTTAGGGTTAGTGATAGAATTAGGTTTAGGGAAAGTGTTGGTTTTAGGTTAGGGTTAGGGTTAGGGTTAGATTAAGGTTAGGGTTATGGTTATGTTTAGGGTTAGTGTTAGGGTTAGGGTTAGATCAAGGGTTAGCCTTAGTGTTTGGGTTGGGTTTATACTTAGGTTTAAGGTTAGTGTTAGTTTTAGAGTTAGGGTTAGTATTAGGTTTAGAGTTAGGGTTAAGGTGAGGGTTAGGTTTAGGTTTAGGTTTAGGGTTATTGTTAGGGTTAGAATTAGATTTAGATTTAGGGTTAGTTTAGGGTTTCTGTTAGGGTTAGGATTAACATTAGTTTTAGGGTTAGTATTAGGTTTGGGATTAGGGTTTGGGTAAGGGTTAGGCTTAGTGGTATGGTTACATTTAGGGCTTGTGTTAGGGTTTGGTTTAGGGTTAGTGTTAGATTTAGGATTAGCATTAGGGTTAAGTAAGCATTAGAGTTTGGAATAGGTTAGGGTTAGGGTTATGGTTTGTGTTAGGGTTTGTGTTAGGGTTAAGTTATAGTTAGTGTTAGTGAAAAGTTAGGGTTAGTGTTAGTGTTAGGGTTAGAATTAGGTTTTCTGTTGGGTTACTGTTAAGGTTATGGTTAGAGATACAGTTACGGTTTGTGCTAGGGATAGGTATATGTTAGGGTTAGGTTTAGGGTTAAGGTTAGGTTTAGGTTAGGTTTAGATTTAGGGTTAGTGCTCCTGTTAGTGTTAGGGTTTGGGTTAGTGTTAGGTTTAAGTTTAGTGTTAGGATTACAGTTAGTGTAAGGTAAGGTTCAGAGTTAGGGTAAGAGTGAGTGATAGGTTTAGGGTTAGGTTAGAGTTATTGTTAGGGTTAGGGTTAGGGTTAGGGTTAGGGTTAGGTTAAGGTTAGGGTTACGGATAGGTTTAGGGTTAGTGTTAGGTTTTTGATTAGGGTTAGTGTTAGTGTTTGTGTTATGGTTAGGGTTAGGGTTAAGTAAGGGTGAGGGTTAGGGTTAGATTAGGGTCATGGTTATGATTTGGGTTAGAATTTGTGTTAGGGTTAGAATTAGACTTAGTGTTAATGTTAGGGTTAGGGTTAATATTAGTTTTAGAGTTAAATTTAGGGTTAGGTTTAGGATTAGTGTTAGTTTTAGGTTTAGGGTTTAGAATAGGGTTGGGTTTAGTGGAATGGTTAGGGTTACAATTCGGTTTTGGTAAGGGTTACTGTTAGTGTCAGGGTTATTGTTAGATTTAGGATTAGGTTTAGGATTAAGTAATGATTAGCATTAGGGTTAGGTTTAGGGTTAGGATTAGGTTTAAGTTTAGGGTTAGGGATAGGGTTAGTGTTAGGGTTAGGGTTTGTGTTCAGACTAGGGTTATGGTTAGTGTTATGGTTGGTGTCCGGGTTATTTTAAGAATTAGGGTTAGTGTTAGGTTTAGTGTTAGGGTTAAGGATAGGGTTTGAGTTAGGGTTAGGGTTAGTGGTAAGGTTAGATGTAGGGTTAGGATTCATGTTAGGGTTGGGTTTAGAGTTAGTGTTAGTGTTAGGGTTAGGGTTAGTGTTAGGGTTAGGGTTAGGGTTAGGATTAGGTGTTAAGGTTATTGATAAATTAAGGATTATGATTAGTGTTGGAGATAGGGTTAGGTTTAGGGTTAATGTTCCAGGTAGGGGTAGGTTTAGGATTCAGTTTAGAGGTAAGGTTAAGTTTAGGGTTTGGTTTGGTGTTATAAAGAGTTAGGGTTAGGGTTAGGTTTAGGTTTCTTGTTAGGGTTAGGGTTATTTTTAGAGATAAGATTAGGGTTAAAGTTAGGGTAGGTTTAGGTTTAGGGTTAGCGTTTTGTTAGGGTTAGGTTTAGGTTAGGGTTTGTGTTAGGATAAGGGTTAGGGTTAGGGTTACGTTTAGGGTTAGTATTAGGGTCAGTGTTAGGGTTTGTGTTAGTTTAAGGTTACAGTTAGGATTAGGGTTGGTGTTTGGGTTACTATTAGGTTAGGGTTAGGGTTAGTGTTTGGTTTAATTTTACAGTTAAGGTTATAGTTTGGGTTAGGTTTAGGGTTGGTGGTATGGTTAGGGTTAGGGTTATCATTTATGTTAGAGTTCGTGTTAGGGTTATGGTTTGTGTTAGGGTTAGAGTTCATAAGGATTAGGCTTAGGGTTTGTGTTAGGTTTAGGTTTAAATTTAGGGTTATTGTTAGTGTTATGGTTATGGTTATGGTTAGGGTTAGGATTAGTGTTTGGGTTAGGGTTAGTGTTAGGTTTTGGGTTAGTGTTAGGGTTAGCGTTAGGGTTATGGTTATGCTAAGGTTTAGGTATGGCATTAGCATTTGGGTTGGCATTAGGATTAGTGTTAGGGTTAAAGTTAGTGTTAGAGTTAGTGCTCAGTTTAGAATTAGGGTGTTAGATAAGTTTAGCATTAGGGCTAGGTTCGTGTTAGGATTATGAATTGGGTTATGGTTTGTGTTAGGGTTAGGGTTAGTTTTAAGGTTAGGGTTATGGTTTGAGTTAGGGTTAGTGTTAGGGTTAGGGTTAAAGTTAGGGTTATTGTTAGGTTTCGGGTGTAGTTTTAGAGTTAGCATTTAGGTTTAGGGTTTGGGTTAGAGTTAGGATTAGTGTTAGGGTTATGGTTAGGTTTAGGTTTGATGTTACGATTAGGGTTAAGGTTAGCTTTGGGGTTATTGATAGGGTTAGTATTAGGGTTAGTTTTCGTGTTAGGGTAAGGGATAAGGTTAGGGTTAAATATCTGTTTAGGCTTAGGTTTAGCTTTAGAGTTAGTGTTAGGTTTATTTGTTAGGGTAAAAGTTCGATTTTGAGTAGGGACAGGGTTAGGGTTAGGATTTCGGTTAAGATTAGTGTTAGCTTATTGTTAGGGTTAGGGTTAGGATTAGCGTTAGTGTTAGGTTTAGTGTTAGGATTAGGTTTAGGATTGTGATAGAGTTAGAGTTTTGATTAGGGTTAGTGTTGGGGTTATGGTTAGTGTTAGGTAAGTGTAAGGGTTAAGGTTAGTTTAGTGTTAGGGTAATGATTACAGTTTGGGTTTGTGTTAGGGTTAGGATTAGAGTTAGAGTTACGCTTATGGTTAGGGTTAGGGTTAGGGTTTGTGTTAGGGTTAATGTTAGTGTTATGGTTCGATTTAGTGTTAGGGTTAGCATTAGGTTTAGGGTTAGTGTTAGTTTTAGGGTTAGGGTTAGGATTAGTGCTAGGTTTAGGGTTAGGGATAGGACAGGGTTAGTGTTAGGGTTAGAATTAGTTTTAAAGTTATGTTCAGGTTTAGGTTTTTGGTTATATTTAGGGTAGGGTTAGTGTAGGTTTATGGTTAGGGTTGGGTTATTGATAGGGTTAGGGCTAGGGTTCGAAATAGGTTTCTTCTTAGGGTTATAGTTAGGTTAGTGTTAGTGTTAGGGTTTGGGTTAGGGTTAGGATTAGGTTTAGGGTTAGTGTTAGTGTTTGGGTTAGGGTTAAGATTCGTGTTATTAATAGGGTTAGGGTTAGTGTTCATGTTAGGGTTAAAGTTAAGGTTAATTTTAGGGTTAGGTTTAGTGTTAAAGTTAGAGTTAGTGTTAGGGTTACAGTTAGGTTTAGATATATTGTTAGAGTTGGGATACATTTACGGTTACTTTTAGGGTTAGGGTTAGATTTATAATCAGTGTTATGGTTAGGGTTAGAGTTAGGGTTAGGTTTAGTTTTAGCTTTAGTTTTATGGTTAGTGTTAGTGTTAGGGTTAGGGTTAGGTAAGGGATAGGTTTAGGGTTTGATTAGGTTTAGGGTTATGGTTTGGGTTAGGGTTTGTGCTAGGGTTAGGGTTAGGTTTAGGGTTAGGTGAGGTGTAGGGTCAAGGTTAGGGTTAGTTTTAGGGTTTCCTTTAGGGTCAGGTTTAGAATTAGTGTTATGGTTAGCATTAGGGTTATGTCAGGGTTAGAGGTAGGGTAAGTTTTAGGGTTTGTTTTAGGGTTAGGGTTAAGGTTTGTGTTATGGTGGGGTTAGGGTTAGGGTTAAGGTTAGGGTTAGTGTTAGGGTTATTGTTAGGATTAGTGTTAGAGTTAGAGTTAGGTTTTGTGTTAGGTTTGCAGATAGTGTTAGGGTTAGGGTTTTGGTTATGGTTAGTGTTAGGGTTAGGGTTAGCCTTATACTTAGGGTTTAAGTTATGGTTAGGGTTAGGGTTAGGATTAGTTTAGGGTTAGTGTTAGGTTAGAGTTAGGATTAGGGTTAGGGTTCATGATATGGTTAGGTTTAGGGTTAGTATAAGTTTTAGGTTTAGGGTTAGGGTTATTGTTAGGGTTAGTTTTAGGGTTAGTGTTAGGGTTAGTTTTAGGTTTAGGGTCAGGGTTAAGTTTAGTATTCATGTTAGGTTTAGGATTAGGTTTAGGGTTAGGTTAAGTGTTAATGTTAGGGTTAGGGTTATGGTTAGAATTAGTGTTAGGCTTAGGTTAGGTTTAGGGTTAGTTTTAGTGTTAGGGTTAATGATAATTTTAGTGTTAGGATTAGAGTGAGGGTTAGTGTTAGGGTTCGTGTTATCATTAGGGTTAGTGTTTAGGTTAGGGTTAGGGTTAAGTAAGGGTAAGGGTTAGGTTTAGATAAGTGTCAGGGTTCTGAGTTGAGTTAGGTTTTTTCTTAGGTTTACGGTTAGGTTTAGGGTTAGGTTTGGGTTAGTGTTAGGATTAGGTTTAGGGTTACGTTTAGTGTTGTGGTTAGGAATAGGGTTAGGGTTAGTGTTAGGTGCAGGGTTAGGGTTAGTGTTAGGTGTAGGGTTCGTGTTAGGTTTTGTGTTAGGGTTATGGTTTGGTTTAGGGTTAGGGTTACTGTTAGGTTTAGGTTTAGAGTTAGTGTTAGGTTTAGGTTTAGGTTGAGGGTTAGGGTTAGTGTTCATGTTACGGTTAGTGTTAGGACTAAGGTTAGGATTAGTGATTGGGTTAGGGTAAATGTTACGTTTAGGCTTAGGGTAAGGATTATGGTTAGGGTTATGGTGAGATTTAGAGTTAGTATTAGCATTTGGGTTACTGTTAGGTTAGGGGTTAGGGTTAATCTTAGTGTTAAGGTTAGGGTTATGTTTAGGGTTAGTATTAGGGTTAGAGTTAGGGTTTGGGTGAGGCTTAGGCTTAGTGGTAGAGTTAGGGTTAGGGTGCGTGTTAGGATCAGGGTTAGTGTTAGGGTTAATGTTCTGGTTAGAATTAAGTTTTGTGTTAGGTAAGGGTTAGTTTTAGGGTTAGTGCTCTGGTTAAAATTAAGGTTAGTGTTAGGTAAGGGTTAGCATTAGAATTAGGTTAGTGTTAGGGTTATGGATTGGGTTATGGTTTCTGTTAGGGTAAGTGTTAGGCTTCAGGTTAGATTTATGGTTAGGGTTATGGATAGGTTTAGGGTTATTGTTAGGGTTAATGTTAGAGTTAGGGTTCTTGATAGGTTTAGGTTATAGGTTTAAGGTTAGCGTTAAGGTTAGTGTTAGAGTTAGTGTTAGGGTTAGGGTTAGGGATAGTGTTAAGCTTAGGGATAGGTTTAGGGTTAGGGTTAGTGTTAGGGTTAGGGTTAGGTTTAGGTTTAGTGTTACAGTTAGGGTTAGGTTTAGGGTTAGTTTTAGGTTTAGGTTTAGGGTTAGTGTTAGTGTTAGGGTTGGGGTTAGGGATAGTGTTAAGGTTAGGGATAGGTTTAGGGTTAGGGTTAGGGTTAGGTGTAGTGTTACCGTTAGGGTTAGTGTTAGATTTAGAGGTAGGGATAAAGATAAGATTCACGTTAAGTTTAGGGTTAGGGTTAAAGTAAGTGTTATGTTTCGGGTTAGGGTTAACGTTAGAGTTAGTGTTAGAATTAGTGTTAGGTTTAGTTTTAAGGTTAGGATTAGTGCTAGAGTTTGTTTAGGGTTAAAGTTAGTGTTTGGGTTTGGTTAGTGGTTGGGGTTAGTTAAGGTTGAGGGTCAGGGTTAGATTAGGTAAGCATTATGGTTTGGGTTAAGGATTGTATTAGGGTTAGAGTTAGTGTTAGTGTTAGGATTAGTGTTATGTGTGAAGTCTAGGTTTAGGGTTACTTTTAGGGTTAGGGTTGGTTGAGGGTTATGGTTCGTGTTAGTATTAGGATATTGGTTAGGTTTAGGTAAGGGTTAACATTTAGATTAGGTTAAAGTTAGGGTTAGGGTTTGGGTTAGTGTTTGTGTTTGGGTTAGGGTTAGAGATAGGGTTAGGTTTAAGGTTCGGGTTCGGGTTAGGGTTAGTGTTAGGCTTAGGGTTATGTTTAGGTTTAGTGTTAGGGTTAGGATTAGGTTTAGAATTAGTATTAGGTTTAGGGTTAGTATTAGGGTTAGTGTTAGGAATAGTGTTAGGGTTAGGTTTAGTGTTAGGGTTAGGTTAAATTTAGTGTTATGTTAGGGTTAGGTTCACGGTTATGTTTAGTGTTCATATTAGGGTTACGGTTAGGGTTTGTGTTAGATTTACAGTTAGGGTTAGAGTTCGTGTTAGGGATATGCTTATAGTTACTTTTACTTTTAGGTTTAGGTTTACGCTAAGGTTTAGGGTTAGTGTTGCCTTTAGGGTTAGGATTAGTGTTTGGGTTAGGGTTATTGTTAGGTTTAGTCTTAGTGTTATGGTTAGCATTAGGGATAGAATGAGCTTAGGGTTATTATTAGTATTCAGGTTTGGTTTAGGTTTAGGTTTAGGGTTCGGGTTATGGTTAGTGTTATTGTTATGGTTAAGTTTAGGGTTAGGGTTAAGGTTAGGGTTACAGTTTGGGTTAGGTTTACAGTTGGTGTTATGGTTAGCATTAGGGTAATGGTTAGGGTTAGGGTTAGGGTTAGTGTTAGGGTTAGGGTTAGAATTTGGGTTAGAGTTAGGGTTAGTGGTAAGGTAAGTTTTAGGGTTCATGTTAGGGTTAGGTTTATGTTTAGGGCTATGTTTAGTGTTAGGGTTAGGGTTATGGATAGTGTTAATGTTGCAGATAGGTTTAGGGTTAGGGTTAGGGTTAAGGTTAGGTTTAGGTTGAGTGTTACAGTTAGTGTTAGGATAAGGTTTAGGGTTATTGATATAAATAGTCTTAGGGTTAATGTTAGTGTTAGGGTAAGTATAGGTTTAGGTTAAGTTTATGGTTAGGATTAGGTTTAGATTTAGTGTTAGGTTTTAGGTTAGAATTCGGATACTTGTTATGGTTAGGTTCAGGGTTAGTGTTAGGGACAGTGTTAGGTTTATGGTTTCTGTTAAGATTAGGGTTAGCTTAGTGTTAGGTTTAGTGTTTGGGTTAGTGTTATGGTTAGGATTAATGTTAGGGTTAGTGTTTCATTACGGTTAAATTTAGGGTTAATGTTAGTGTTTGGGTTAGGTTTAGAGTTAGGATAAGCATTAGTATTAGGTTTAGAGTTATGATTAGGCTTAGGGTTAATGATAGAATTATGGTTTTTATTAGAGATAGTGTTAGGGTTAGGGATAGGTAAGGTTTAGGATTAAGGTAAATTTAGGGTTAGAGTTATGAATTTGGTTAGGGTTTTTGTTAGGGTTAAGATTAGGGTTAGAATTACGCTTAGGATTAGGGTTAGTGTTAGGTTTAGTGTTAGGATTAAGGTTAGGGTTCGTTTTAATGTTAGATTTAGGGTTAGGTTTAGGGTTAGTGTTTTTGTTAGGGTTAGATTTAGGATTAGAGTTAGGTTTAGGGACAGGGTTGGGGATAGGGATAGTGTTAGAGTTAGGGTTAAAATAGAGTTAGTGAAAA
The DNA here is from genome assembly GCF_021218885.2 of Marmota monax. Lineage (NCBI taxonomy): Eukaryota > Metazoa > Chordata > Mammalia > Rodentia > Sciuridae > Marmota > Marmota monax. The sequence goes on from NW_026692226.1 coordinate 52,799, forward strand.
TGTTATGTTTAGGTTTAGGTTTTTGGTTAGTTTTAGGGTTACAGTTAGTGTAGGTTTAGGGTTAGGGTTAGGTTAGAGTGAGGGTTAGGGTTAGGGTTCGGTATAGGTTTCTTGTTAAGGTTACGGTTAAGGTTAGTGTTAGTGTTACAGTTAGGTTTAGGTATAGTGTTAGGGATAGGTTTAGGGTTAGTTTTAGAATTAGGGTTAGAGTTACAATTAGGGTTAGAATTAGGGTTAGGATTAGTGTTAGGGTTAGGGTTAGTTTTAGCTTTAGTTTTATGGCTAATGTTAGTGTTAGGGTTAGGGTTAGGTAAGGGATACATTTAGGGTTGGGTTAGGTTTAGGGTTATGGTTTGAGTTAGGGGTTTGTGTTAGGGTTAATGTTAGGAATAGGTTTGGGTTAGTGTTAGGGTTAGCGTTAGGGTTAGGATTAGAATTATGTTAGGATTAGTGTTATGATAAGGGTCAGGGTTATGTGTAGGGTAAGTTTTAGGGTTATTGTTAGGGTTAGGGTTAGGGCTAGTGTTAGGGATAGGGTTATTGCTTGGTTTATGGTTAGAGTTAGGTAAGGTTTAGGGTTAGAGTTAGGTTTAGGTTGAAGTTTCAGTTTAGTTATGGTTTGGGTTAGGGTTAAGGTTACAGTTTGGATTATGGTTAGGGTTAATGCTAATGTCATGGTTAGGGTTAGGATTAGGTTTTGTGTTAGAATTAGGGTTAGAATTGGGGTAAGGGTTAGGTTTAGGATTAGTGTTAGGGTTAGGTTTAGGGTTAGGGTTAGGGTTAGTGTTAGGGTTATTGTTAGGGTTAGGTTTAGTGTTAGGTTGAGGATTTGGTTTAGGGTTATGGTTAGTGTTAGGGTTAAAGTGAGGGTTATGGTTAGGGTTAGTGTTAGGGTTAAGGTTTGTGTTAGGGTTAGTGTTACAGTTAGGTTTAAGTTTGGTGTTTGGGTTAGTTTAGGGTTAGGGTTAGCGGTAAGTTTAGTGTTAGGGTTAGGGTTAGGTTTTAGGTTAGTGTTAGGGTTAGTGGTAGGTTTAGGTTTAGGGTTTCTGTTAGGGACTCTTTTAGGGTTAGGGTTTCTCTTAAGATTAGGGTTAGCTTAGTGTTAGGGTTGGGTTTGCCCTAGCCCTAATAAAAAAACTTAACCTAACCCAAACACTAACCCTACCCCTGGACCTAAGCCTAGTGATAATTCTGGCTTTAACCCTAAAGCTAACTGTATCCAGAACACTGACCCTGACCCTAACACTATCTCTAGCTCTAAACATCATGCTAACACTAACCCTAAACCTAACACTTGACCTAGCCATAACACTAGCTCAAAAACTCCTCCTAATAATAACCCTAGTTTGCACATTAGCTGTAGCCCTAACACTAGCCCTAACCTAAACCAAAACCTGGCCCTAATCCGAGCGCTAACCCTAGTTTAACCCTAACACTAACCCCAGCCATCAGCCAGTCCCTAACACTCCCCTAACCCTAGCTCTTTTCCTATTTGTTACCTTAAGCCAAACCCTAAACCTAATGGGTAACACTAGTCCTAACCCTAAACCATAGCCTAACCCAAACCCTAACCCTATTACTAGTCCTAACCCTAGACCTCATTCTAGCTCTAACCATAACCCAAACCCTAATCATAACCCTGAAACTTATACTGACCCTAACACTAACAGTAGGTCTAAAACTGACCATAACCTGAACCCGAACCCTAACATTAGCCCTACTGGTAATCCTATACCTAAACCTAAACCTAACACTAGTCCTAGACCCAAACCTAATCCTAAATCTAGCCATAACTCTAGCCCTAGACCTTAACAACAACCTTGTTCTAGCACTAACAAACACCCTTAACATAACCCAAACACTAACCCTCTTCTAGACCTAACCCTAGTCCTAATTTTGGCACTAACCACAACACTCCCTCTAACTTGAACAGTGACCATGAATCTAACATAAATCTAGCTCCAAAACTCGCCGTAACTCAAAACCTAATCCTAAAACTACACCAGCCATAACCCTAACCCTAAAACTAGCCCTAATGATAACCCTAGCTCTTAACTACCCATGGCTCTAACCCTAGGCCTAAAATAACACAAAACCTAGCCCTAATCCTAGGCCTAAACCTAGCCCTAATCCGAGCCCTAACCCTAATCCTAACCCTCCCCTTAAACCTAACCCTAGCTCAAAGCCTAAACTTTACCCTAAACATAACCCTAGCCCTATTCCAAACCCTAACATAACCCTAGCCCTAATCCTACCCTTAACCATAGCCCTAACCATAGCTCTAATTCTATACATTACCCTAACCCTATCCCTAATCCTAACCATAACCCTAGCCCTAACACTAGCTCTAATCCTATCCATTACCCTAAACATAATCATAACCCTAATTCTAACCTTAGGCTTAACCATAACACTATCACATTCTCTAAACCTATCCATTACCCTAAACCTAACTTGTACCATAATCCGAAGCCTATTCATTAACCTAACCCTAACTCTAACCCTAATGCTAATTAAAGTCCTAAACCTAACCCTTAACCTAAACTCAACCATAAGCCATACCCTGACCTTAAAAATACATCTAGCTCTATATTTGACCCTTAACCTAAATCTAATAATTACACTAGACCTAACCATAAACATAACCCTAAATCTATCCCTAACCGTAAACCTAGACTTAACACTAGACACTTACCCTAACACAAACCCTAGCTCTAAACCTTATCCTAACTGGAAAACTAACCCTAACACTAGACAAACTATAAATCTACCCATAACCATAACTCTAGCTCTTACATTACCCATTCACCGAACACTAGCCCTAAACCTCACACACAAACTAGCCCCAATCCTAGCCCTAAACATATACCTAAGCATAAACATAACCATATATCTAGCACTAAACTTAACCCTAACACTGGCCCTGGCCCTAACCCTAATCAAACTCTAATCCTTAGCCTAAATATAACAATGCCCTAATCCCCAACCTAACCCTGAACCTCACCCTAATCCTAAATTTAACCATAGCACAAATACTAGCACAAGCTCTATCCATTACCTTAAACATAACCCTAATCCTAATGCTAACCCAAGCCATAACCCTAAACTTAATCCTAACCATAGCCCTGACTCTAACTCTAACACTCACCCTACCCCTAACCCTAGCTCAATCCCTAACACTTCTGCTAAACCTAACACTAACACTAACCCTAGGCCAATCTCTAAACCTAGCCAAAATCCTAAGGTTAACACAAGCCCTAACACTAGCACTAACCATATCCTTTACCCTAAACATAAACCTAACCCAAATGCTTACCCTAGGCTTAATCCCAATCCTATCACTAACACTAACCCTATGTATTACTCTAAACCTAACCTGAACCCTAAACCTAACACTATCCATTACTTTAACCCCAACCCTAATGCTAATTTGAGCTCTAACCCTAAGCCTTGTCCTAAACCAAACCCTAAACTGGACTCTGACCATAATAATACACCTAGCTCTAAACCTGATCTTTACCCTAAATTTAACTTTCCACTAGACCTAGGCATAAACCTAAAGTTAACATTATTTCTAACCATAACCCTAGACCTGATATTTGCCCTAGCTCTAATCCTAGCTCTAACTCTAACACAAACCCTAGCCTTCATCCAAGCCCTAAACCTAGCCTTAATCCTACCTAAACACTCACCCTATTCTTATACCTAATTTTAACCCTCGCCCTACCCCTGAACCTAGCCATAACCTCATCCCTTCCACTAAAACTAACCATAACCCTAACACTAACATTAACCCTAATTCTAGCATTAACCATGGGCACACATTAACACTAAACTTAGTGCTAATCCAGCCCTAATTTAGCCCTGACCATAAGCAAATCCTTAACTCTGCCCTAAAAATAACTGTAACACTCAACATAGCCTTATTTCTATTTCTAAACCTGTCCATTACCGTAACCCTAACACTAGCCCTAACCTTAGCTGTAACCCTAGATCTAACCATAACTCTAAATTATGGTTATAAACTCTAAATCTAACCCTAACCTTAAGCCGAAACTTCACCCTACCACTAGCTGAACACTACTGCTAATCATAAAACTAACCCTAACACTAGCCCTAGCCCTAAAACAAAACAGTGCCATTACCCTAACCCTAAACCTAACCTAAACCAAACACTAACCATACCACTAGCCATAATTCTGGCTCAAATTTGAGTCCTAGGACTAAAAATAACCCTACACTGACTCATATCCAAACACTAACCCTAGCTCTATATATCACCCTAACCATAAAGCAAATACTAACACCATTCCTAGCCCAAACCCTAACCCTAAAACTAACCCTAAAATAACCTTATTTCTTACATGAGCCATAGTCCTAACCCTAGTCTTAACCCCAAAACAAAAAAATAGCCCTAATCTGAGCCCTAAAACTAGATTAAACCCTAACTCTAACCCTAACCCTAGCCCTAAACCTAACCTTAACCCTAGCTCTAAGCCTAGCTCTAACCCTATCCCTTATCCTAAGCCAAACCCTATTCATAATGCTAACCCTAGTCCTAATTGTAATCCTTAGTATAAAACAAACACTAATCCTATTATCAGTCCAAACCCTAGCCCTCATTCTAGCTCTAAACCTAACCCAAAACCTAACTCTAACCTTCACCCTTATTCTGACCATAACACTAATTATAGGTCTAAACCTGACCCTAACCCTAAACTGAACCCTGTAACTAGCCCTACCAGTAAACTTTTACCTAAACCTAACCCTGACACTACCCCTAGACCTAAACCTAATCCTAAATCTAGCAATAACTCTAGCCCAAGAACTAAACAAAAACTTAGTCCTAGCCCTAACAATAACCCTTAACCTAAACCAAACAATAAAACTACCCCCAGGCCTAACCCTACTCCTGATTCTTGCTTTCACCCTAACTCTAATCTGAACATTGACCCTGACACTAACACTAAACCTAGCTCTACAACTGACTCTAAACCAAAATCTAAACCTAACACTAGACCTAGCCATAACCCTAACTCTTAAACTAGCACTAATTAGAACCCTAGATCTTACATTACCCATAGCACTAACCCTAGACCTAAACCTAACACAAAACCTATCCCTAATCCAAGGCCTAAACCTATGGTAAGCATAACCCTAACCCTAAACATAGCCCTAACCCTAAGCTTAACCCTCACCTAGACCTAAGCATAGTTCAAAGCCTAACATTTGGTCTAAACATAACCCTAGCCATATCCCTAACTATAACCCTAACCGTAACCCTATACATTACCCTTATGATAACTCTATTCTTAATGCTAACCCTAGGCCTAACCCTAACCCTATCGTAAACCCTAAAACTCTTCATTACCCTAAACCTACCCTGAACCCTAAATCTAACCCTATTCATTACCTGAAACCTAATACTAACCCTAATGCTCATTTGAGCTCTATCCCAAAATTTTAACCTAATACAAACCATAACCTTAACCCTGAACTTAAAACAAAACCCTAGCTCTAAAACTGACCCTTACCCTAAACTTAACACTTACACTAGACTAAGACATAGACCTAATCATAAATCTACACCTAACTGTAACACTAGACCTGACATTATCCCTAGCCCTAATTCTAGACCTAACCCTACAACAAATCCTAGCCCTCATCCAAGCCCTAAACCTAGCCTTAATCATAACCCTAACCCTAACCCTAGCCCTAATCCTAATTCTAACCCTCACTCTACTTCTAAACCTAGCTATAACACATCCCTTACACTAAAGTTAACCATAAACCTGGCCCTAATGCTAGGCCTAAGCTGAACACTAACCCTCATTCTATTTCTTGCCCTGATTTAGCCCTATCCCCAAAACTAACCATAACCCTAGACCTAAGACTAACTCCTACTCTCACCCTAGCTTTATCTCTACTTCTATCCCTACCATTTACCATAACCCTAAACCTGGCCCTAACCCCTGCTCTATCCTTAGACCTAGCCCTAACCATAGATCTAAACCTAACTCCAACTATTAACCTAACCCTAAGCCTAAGCCTAACACAAACACTAGCCCTAACCCTAATGCCAATCATATAACTGACCCTGACCCTGAATCATATCCTAACACTCACCCTAGGCCTAAACAACACCCTAAACTTAAACAGAACCCTAACAATAACTCTAGCCATAACTCGAGTCATAATCTTAACCTTAAAACTAATCCTGATGTTGACTCATATCCTAACAGTCTCCCTAGCTCTAACGACTGCCCTCATCTTAAACTGAACCCTAACAGTAATCCTAGCCCTTAATTGAGTCCTAACCCTAACCCTAAAACTAACACTGTCTCTGAATCAATCCTAATACTAATCTAGCTATAAATACCATGCTAACATTAAACCTAATCTTAACACTAGACCTACCCCTATCTCTAGCCCTAATTGGAACCCTAGTTCTTCATTATACATTGCCATAACATTAGCCCTAACCCTAACACAAAAATTAGCCCAAATCTGAGCCATAAACCTAAATTTAACCATAACGCTAACCCTAAATCTAGCCCTAACCCTATCTCTAAGCCTATCCCTTACCTAAAGCAAAACCCTAACACTAATGGTAACACTAGGCCTATCCCTAATCCTTAAGCTAACCAAAGCCCTAACCCTATTAATAGTTATAACCCTACCCTCACTCTAGCTCTAACTCTATTCCAAACCCTAATCTTAACCCTGACCATAATTTTGACCCTAACACTAACCCTAGGTCTAGACCAAACCATAACACTAGACCTAGACCTAAATCAAATCCTAAATCTAGCCTTAACTCAAGCCCTAGACCTAAACAAAACCCTATCCCTAGCCCTCAAAGTAACCCTTAACCTAACACAAACATTAATCCTACCCCCAGACCTAAACCTAGTTCTAATTCTGGCTGTAACCCTAACTCTAACCCAAACACTGACCCTGCCTTAAAGAGTAACCTACCTCTAAACCTGACCCTAACCAAAAATCTAAACCTAAAACTAGACCTAGCCATAATCCTAACCCTAAAACTAGCCCTAATCATAACCCAAGCTCTTACATAACCTACAACCCTAATCCTAGGCCTAAACCTAACACAAATCCTAGAGCTAATCCTAGGCCTAAGCATAACCCTAACACTAACCCTAACCTAACACTTGATTAGTCCTAACCCTAACTCAAAGCCTAATCCTTATCATAAACATAAACCTACACCTATCCCTAAATATACCCCTAACATTAGCCCTAATCCTAAACTTAACCATAGCCCTAAACCTAGCTCTAAACCTTCCCTTTACCCTAAAACTACCTCTAAACCTATTGATAACCCTAGGCCTAACCCTAACCGTAAACCTAACCAGAAAACTAACAGTAGACATAATTCTAAACCTCACACTCACCATAGACCTAACTCTAGCTCAAACCCTAAACCTTACCATAAAACTAAACATAACCATAGCCCTAACCCTAAATGTAAACCTCAATCTAACACTAACCATAACCCTATGACTACATCTAACCATATCCAATACTCTAACCCTAACCCTAATGTTGATGCTAACCCTAATTCAATCCTAACCCTAACCACACTCTAATATTATCCCTAGACTTAAATCTAAACCTAACCCTCACCCTAGCCCTAACCGTAGCTCAAAACCTAACCCTTATTCTCAACAAAACCCTAACACTAACCCTAGTTCTAACCCTAACCCTAACCCTAACTTAAGACCTATTCCTGACCATAACCCTATCCCTAACCTTAGCTCTAACCCTACCCATTATCCTAACCATTACCCTTACCATAATGCTAACCCTAGGCCTAACACAAACCCTATCGCTAAACCTAACCATATCAATTACCGTAAAAATAACCTGAAACCTAAACAAAACTTATCCATAAACCTAATCCTAAAACCTAGCCATAAACCTAGCCATAAATCTAATCCTAAAACTGTCCTCTCATCAAAAAGAACCCCACACCTGGCATTAGACCTAGCCCTAATCCTAGCCCTAACCCTAACAAAAAAAAAAAAAAAAAAAAAAACAGCCCTTATCTTAGCCCTAAACCTATATTAATCCTAACTGTAAACCTAACCCAAGCTATAACCCCAATACTAACCCTAGCCCTACCTTTAGCCCTAATTTCACCCTATCTTTAAACCTAACTATAACCCTAGACCTAAGAATAAATCTAACACTCACACTATCCCTATCACTAGATCTAACCCTGTTCCTTAAAGTAACCCTAACCCTAGCCCTAAACTTAGTCCTAACCCTTGCCCTATCCATAGCCCAAGAACTAACATTAGATCATAATCTCTCTCTAAATCTAATCCTGACCCAAAGCCTAAGCCTAACCCTAACACTAGCCCTAACCTTAACACTAATCCTAAAACTAGCCCTAATCCTAGCCCTAGCCCTAAAACAAAACCGATCCATAAGCTCTATCCCTAACCCTTAAACTAAACCAAAACTTAACCATACACCTACACCTAACCCTGGCCCTAATTCGAGTTTAAGCCAAACCCTAAAACTAACCCTGACACTTACTCTGACACTAACACTAATCCTAGCTCTAAACATCACCCCAATCCTTACACGAACCCTAACACTAAAACTAGCCCTAATCTTAACCCCTTGTACTTACATTAGCTGTAATCCTAACCCTAGCACTAACTTAATCCAAATCCTAGCCCTAATCTGAGCGCTAACCCAAGCTTTAACCCTAACCCTAACCCAAACCATAGCCCTAGGCCTAATCATAACCATAACCCTAGCCCTAACCCTATACATTACCATAACAATAACCCTAACCCTAATGCTAACCCTAGGCCTAAACCCAAACCTATCTCCAATCCTATCCATATCCATTTCCCTAAACCTAACATGAACCCTAATTCTAAGCCTATCATTACCCAAACTGTTACCCTAATGCTAATTCAATCCCTAATTTGAAGCCTTAACCTATTCCAAACCCTAACATAGACCTTCACCTTAATAACCCTACACCTAAAACTGACCCTAACCCTATACCTAAACCTTACACTAGATGTACCCTTAATCCTAACCCTAAAACTATATTTAAACATAATTCTATACTTGAAATTAGCCATACTCCTAATACTATCCCTAACCCTAAAACAAACCCTAGCCCTCATCCCTAAACCTAGCCTTAATCATAACCCTAATCCTAACCCTTATTCTAAACATCACCCTACCTTGAAAACTAACCTACCTTCCCCTAAACTAAATCTTAAATCTAACCCTAATTCTATACTTAAACTGAACACTAACCATAGACCTAAGCCTAGCCCTAATTTAGCCTTATCCTTAACCCAAACCCTAAGCTTACCCTAAGACTAACAATAATTCTCACACTAGCCCTATAATTAGTTCTAATCCTAGCACTTAGAATAACCCTAACCCTAGCCTTAACACTTGCCCAATCCTTAGTCCTAGCCCTAACCCTAAGCCTAAGACTCACAATAACACTAAACCTATTCTTAAAGCTAATCATAAAACTAGCCCTATCCCTACAACTAGCAGTAAAACAAAACCGAGAAATAGCCCTAAAACTAAACCTAACTTAAACCAAACCCTAACACTACACCTAGACCTAACCATAGCCTTATTGCGAGTCCTAACCCTAACCTCAAAAGTATACCTGACACTGACTCATAGGTTAAACACACCCTAGCTCAAAACACCATCCTAAACTTAAACCAAAACTTAACAGTAACCTTAGCCATTATTTGAGTCTTAAACCTAACTCTGATCCTGACTCATAACCTAAAACTAACCCTAGTTCTAAATATCATCCTAACCTTAAACTTAACCCTAACACTAAAACTACCCCTACCCCTAACCCTAAGCCTAAAACTAACCCTAATTGTAACCCTAGTTCCTATATTAGCGATTTCCCTAACCCTAGTCCTAAACCTAACACAAAACTAGCCCTAAACTGAACCCTAAATCTAACTTTAACCCTAACCCTACCCTATAGGACTCTAGACCTAACCCTATCTCAAACTCAATCACTTACCCTAAGTGAAACCCTAACTCCATTGGTAAACCTAGACCTATCCCTAATCCTTAGGCTAACCAAAATCCAAACTCTATGAATAGTCCTGACCCTAGCCCGCATTCTAGCTCTAATCCTATCCCAAACCCTTACACAAACCCTTACCCTTATTCTCACCCTAACACAAACCCTAGGTCTAAAACTGACCCTCAACCAAGAGCAAACCCTAACACTAGCCATACCACTAACTTATAACTAAACCTAACCCTAACCTTAGCCAGAAGACTAACTCTAACTCTCACACTATCCCTATCCCTCGTTCTAAGCCTATCCATTACCATAACCCTAACCCTAGCCCTAAACCTTGCCATATCCTTAGTCCTAGCCTTAACCCTAGATCTAAACCTAACTTGAAATCTAAACCTAACCCTAAGCCTAAGCCTAACACTAAAACTAGCCCTAACCCTAATGCTAATCATAAAAGTATCCCTAACCCTAACCCTAGCAGTAAAACAAACTGAGCATTAGCCCTAACCATACACCTTAACTTAAACCAAAACCTGAAACTACACCTAGACCTAACCATAGCCTTAATTCGAGTCCTAACCCTAAGCTTAAAACCCTTACTTATATCCTAACACTCACCCTAGCTCTAAACACCCTCCTAAACTTAAACTGAAACCTAAAAGTAAACCTATTCCTAATTCGAGTCTTAACCCTAACCCTGACCGTCACTCATATCCTAACACTAACCCTAGTTCTAAATATCATCCTAACCATAAACCTAACCCTAACTCTAGACCTACCCCTACCCCTACCCCTAAAAGTAAACCTCATTGTAACCCTAGTTCTACTTTAGTCATTGCCCTAACATTAGCCATAACCCTAACACAAAAAAATAGCCCTAATCTGAGCCCTAAACCTAGATTTAACCCTAACCCTAACTCTAGCCCTAACCCTAGCTCTAAGGCTATCTCTTACCCTATGAATAACCCTAGCCCTATTGGTAGCCCTATATCTATGCCTAATCCTTAGGCTAAGCAAAATCCTAACCTTATTAATAGCCCTGACCATAGCCCTCATTCTAGCTCTAATCCTATCCCAAATCTGAACACTAACCCTGACCCTTATTCTGACCCTAACACAAACCCTAGTTCTAAACCTGACCCTAACACTAGACTAAAACCTAACACTAGCCCTGGACCTAAACCTAATCCTATATCTAGTCTTATCTCTAGCCCTAGACCTAAACAAAAACCCAGTCCTACATCTAACAATAACCCTTAACCTAACACAAAAACTAACCCTACCCCTAGACCTAAACCTACCCCTAATTCTGTCTGTAACCCTAACTTGAACTCTAACCCAAACACTGACTCTGCCTTTAACAGTAAACCTACTTCTAAACCTGAACCTAACTGAAAATCTAAACCTAACACTAAATCTTGGCATAACCCTAACCCTAAAACTAGTCCTAATCATAATCCCAGCTCTTACATTACCCTCAGCTTTAACCCTATGCCTAAACCTAACATAAAACCTAGAGATAAACCTAAGCGTTAACATAGCCATAATTCTAGTCCTAACCCGAGCTTAAACCCTAATCTTAACCCTAACACTGGTCCTAACCCTAACCCTAACCCGAGCCCTAACCCTAGTGCTAACCCTATCCCTTACCCTAAGCCAAACCCTAAACCAAATGCTAACCCTGGTCCTAACCCTAATCATTAGCCTAACTCAAACACTAAGAGTATTACTAGTCTTAATCCTAGCCCTTATTCTAGTTCTAACCCAAATCCTGACCCTTATTCTGATCTTAACAGTAACCCTAGGTCTAAATCTGACCCTAACCCTAAACCAAACCCTAACACTAGCTCTACCGGTAAGCCTATAACTATATCTAATACTAACACTAGATCTAGACACAAAACTAATCCTAAATATAGCTATAATTCGATCCCTAGACCTAAACAAAATCCTAGCTTTAGCTCTAACAATAATCCTTAACCTAAACTAAACACTTACCCTACCCTGCGACCTAACACTAGTCCTAATTCTGCCTCGAAACCTAACTCTAATCCTATCCGGAACACTGACCCTGACCCTAACTTTAACCTATCTCTAAACTGACCCCAACCCAAAATCTAGTCCTAAAACTAGACCTAGCCATAACCCTAACCCTTATACTAGCCCTAAACATAACCCTAGCCCTAACCCTATTTTAACCCTAATCTTAACCCTAACAATAGCCCTAACCCTAACCATGGTCCTAACCCTAGCCCTAAACCTAACACAAAACCTAACCATAATCCTAGGCCTAAAATTAGACATAAGTATAACCCTAACCCTAGCCCTAACACTAAACCTAACACTAACACTTGCCTTAGACCTAACCCTAGCATAAAAACCTTATCCTAAACATTACCCTAGCCTTATCCTAAATGATAACCCTAACCCTAGCTCTCATCCAAACCTTAATCCTAGTTCAAACTATAGTTCTAACCCTGTCAATTACCCTAACCCTAACCCTAATTGTAACCCTATCCCTTACACTAAACTTAACCCTAACAGTAAATGTATCCAAAGACCTAACCATAAACCTAAACCTCACCATAGCCCTAACCCTAGATGAAACATTAAGCCTTACACTAAATCTAATGCTAAGACTAGCCCGAATCCATACCCTAACCCTAACTCTAACCCTAAATCTAATATTATCCATTACACTAAAGCTAACCCTAACTGTAATAAAATCTCTAGCCATAAACCGAACCCTAAACAAAACCCTAACCATAAACATATCCCTAGACCTAAACGTAAACCTAAACCTCACCCTCTCCATTACCCTAGCTCAAACACTAACCCTTACCCTAACCTAACCATAACACTAGCCCTAAACCTAACACTTACCGTAAACCAAAACTAGTCCTATCCCTAAACCTAAGTCTAATGTTAGAGATAATACAAACCATAACTTATCCCTAACCCTAGCTCTAAATATATCCATTATACTAAACATAACCCTAACCTAATACTAGTCTTAACCCTATTGCTAAACCTAACCCGTCCATTACCCTTAACCTTAACTGAAACCTAAACCTAACCCTATCCATTACCCTAACCGTAAGCGTGAAACTAACACTAATGCAAGCCCTAACCCTAAACTCTGACTTAAACCATATGCTAACCCTGACCATGGCCCTAATAATACCCCTAACTCCAAACCTGACCCTTACCCTAAACATAGCTCTGACACTAGACCTAGCCATAACCTAACCCTAAAACTATCCTTAATCATAACCCTAGACTTGACATTGGCCCTAGCCCTAGTTCTAGCTCTGAACCTAACAGAAAACCTAGCCCTAAACCTAGCCTTAACCCTAACCTAAACACTAACCCTATCCCTAATCCTAATTCTAATGCACACCCTAGCTATAAAGCTAGCTACAACACCACCCATTCCCCTAAAATTAATCCTAACCCCAATTCTAATCCTACACCTATCCCTACCCCTAGGCCTAACCCTAACACTAACCCTATCCCTAATCCTAGCCATAATTTAGCTTTAACCCTAACCCCAACCCTAAGCCTATTCCTAAATCTAAATCTAACTCTCGTCCTAGCTGTTTCCCTGGTTCTAACCCTATCTCTTACCGTAAAACTAACCCTAGCCCTAATCCTAACCCTGGATCTAACCCTAACTCTAAATCTAACCCTAAATCTAAGCCTAAACCTCACCCTAACACTATCCCTAACTCTAACACTAATTCAAAATCTACCCCTAACCCTAGAACTAGCAAAAAAAAAAAAAAAAAAACCCGAGCAACAACAAAATCTGAGAAATAGCTCTAAAACTAACCCTAACCCATAGAGGTCAAGATGAAGTAAAACCTTAAAACACAAACTGTTCCTGACAGTGAACCTTGAACTGAGAGGCCCAACCTGGAAACATGGTAATGCTAGGTAAAAGATGAATTCTGACCAGTATCAAAGAAATTTGAACACAACTAACTCTAACCCAAACATTAGTTCTAACCCGAGCCCTAAACCTAATCCTAAAACTAAGTCTTTCCTTTTTATATAGCTTTATCATAAAAGTCAAAAACTTGGGGTGCCTAGTAGGGTAAGGTAACAGATGAATCCTGACCAGTATCAAAAATTCTGACCAATAATTGGGGAAGGTGTTTCAGTACATGCCTATTTCCTCTGTTTTCTCCTAAAGAGCTCTTGGATAAATTGTTTTTTAATGCTTTGGCTTAAGATACTTTCACAAGGAACAAACCAGAGCATGCCCTCAGCGAAGTGATTGAGTGTGTGAAGTGTCATGCAGCTAGCACCAACCCTGTTTGATTTCCAGCTCCATTTCCTTCACACCTATAGGCCACAATGTAGTGAAACCTAAAAATTCAAATTGTTCCTGACACTGAACCATTGAACCTTGAAGGCCCAAACTTGGGAAGCCTACTAAGGTTGGTCAAAGATGAATACTGTACAGTATCAAAGTAATCTGACCAAAAAAATTTGAAGCTCTTTCAGTACATGTGTATTTTGCTTGCTCCTAAAGTGCTCAGAGATAAAGTTGTTTCTTTCTACTTCAGCTTAGGGATACTTTACAGGAAACAAACCAGAGAATGCTCACTGAGAACTGATTGAGTGTGTGAAGTTTCAAGCAGCTAGCACAAACCCTGTTTGATTTCGAGCTTCATTTCCCTATAGGGCAAAAAGGAGAGAAACATGAAAATTCAAACTGTTACTGAGAGAAAAACCTTTTACAAAGGAAGCCTAAATATTTGGGGTATAGTAAAAATAGGAAAAAGTTGAATCCCACCCAGTATCATAGAAACTTAAAAAAAAAAAAAAAAACAACTAACTCTAACCCTAACACGAGGTCTAAACCTAGTCCTAACACTAAGTCTAACCCTAAACCTAATCTGTTTAGAGTACCTTTGTTCATAGAAGTTTTGAAATTGGGGATTCTAGTGGGGCAAGCTTACAGATGAATCATGGGCAGTTTCAAAGAAATCTGACAAAATAATTTTGGAAGCTATTTCAGTAGATGCATATTTCCCTGTTTTCTCCCAAAGTGTTCTCAGATAAATTTGTATTGCATGCTTCAGCTTATTACTAATTTCACAAGGAACAAACCAGAGAGTGCCCACAGAGAACTGATTGAGTGTGTGAAGTTTTAAGCAGTTAGCACCAACCTTGTTTGATTTCCAGCTCCATGTCCATTTACCCATGTAGGTCAAAATGAAGTGAATCCATAAAATACAAATTGTTCCTGTCAGCAAACAATTCAACTGAGAAGGCCAAAACCTGGGAAACATAGTAAGGCTAGGTAAAAATGTATCCTGCCCAGTATCAAAGAAATTTGAACAAGACAAACTCTAACCCTAACACTAGACCTAACTCTAACCTAACCTGTTAGAGAACCTTTGATCATAGAAGTCTCAAAGTTGAGGAGCCTAGTGGGGCAACCTAACATATGAATCCTGCCCAGTATCAAAGAAATCTGACCAAATGATTGGGGGAAGTAGTTCAGTACATGCAGATTTTCCTGTTGTCTCCTAAAATACTCTCACATAGTGTTGTTTTTTCATGCTTCATCTTTGGGATACTTTCACAATGATAAAACCAGAGCATCCTCACAGAGAACTGATTGAGAGTGTGAAGTTTCAAGCAGCTAGCAAAAAACTCTGTTTGATTTCCAGCTCCTTTTCCATTTACCCATATAGGTCAAACGAAGTGAAACCTTAAAATAAAAACTGAAATACTGACAGCAAACTAGTGAACCTGGAAGGCCCAAACCTGTGGAACATAGTAAGGCTGGGTAAAAGATAAATTCTGCCTAATATCAAAGAAATTTGAACAAAACTACTGTAAACCTAACACTAGATCTATCCTTAATCCTAACCCTACAGTTCACCCTAGCCTGTTTAGAGAACCTTTTATCATAGAAGTCCCAAGCTAAGGGAGCCTAGTGTGGCAGGCTAACAGATGAATCCTGCACAGTATCAAAAAATCTGAGCAAATAATTGGGGGAAGTGTTTCAGTATATGCACATTTCCTTTATTTCTCCAAAAGTGCTCTGGGACAAAGTTGCTTTGCATGTTTCAGCTGAGGGCAACATTCACAAGGAACAAACCAGAGCGTGCCCACAGAGAACTGATTGTGTGCAGTTTCAAGCAGCTAGCACCAACCCTGTTTGATTTCATGCTGTATTTCTTTTCAACACAATATTTAAAAATAAAGTGAAACCTTAAAATACAAACTGTTCCTGACAGCAAACCATTGAACCGAGAAGGCTAGTTGTGAGGCTAGTTGAAAGATGAATCCTTTCCAGTATCAAAGATACATGAACAAAACTGACTCTAACCCTAACACTAGGTTTAAACCTAGCCCTTGCCCTAACTATAAAACTAACCCTAAGCTGTTTAGAGAACCTTTTATCATAGAAGTCCAAAATTAAGGGAGCCTAGTGGGGAAAGATAACAGATGAATCTTGTGTAGTATCGAAGAAATCTGACCAAATAACTTGGGGAGGTAGTTAAGTACATGTATTTTCCCTGTTGTCTCCAACAGTACTTTTGGATAAAGATATTTTTGCATGCTTCAGCTTTGGGAAACTTTCACAAGAAAGAAACCAGAGAGCCCACATAGCACTGATTGAGTGCGTGCAGTTTTAAGCAGTGAGCACCAACCCTGTTTGATTTCAAGTTCCATTTCCATTTACCCGTATAGGTCAAAATGAAGGAAACCTTAAAATACAAAGTGTTCCTGACAGCAAACTATTGAAGGGATAAGGCCAAAAACTGGGGAAAATAGTAAGGCTAGGTAAAAGACAAATTATGCCAAGTATCAAATGAATTTGAACAAAACTCACTCTAACTCTAACACTAGATCTAACCCAACCCTAACATAATTCTAACCTGTTTAGAGTACCTATGATCACAGATGTCCCAAACTGGGGATCCTAGAGGCACAACTTAACAGATGAATCTTGTGCAGTATCAAAGAAATTTGATGAAAAATTGAGGGAGATATTTCAGTACATTCATATTTCCCTATTTTTTCTTGGAGTGCTCATGGATAAATTGTTTTTCGTGCTTCAGCTTAAGGTACATTCACAAGGAACAACCAGAGGGTGACCACAGAGAGCTGACTGTGTGAAGTTTCAAGCAGCTAGTACTAACTTTGTTTGATTTCTACTTCCATTTTCATTCACGTCTATAGGCCATAATAAAGTGAAACCTAAAAATTCAAACTGTTCCTGACAGTGAACTGGCAAACCTTGAAAACCCAAACTTGGGGATCCTACTAAGATTAGGAAAAGGATGAATCCTGTACAATATCAAAGTAATCCATGCAAAAAAAAAATTAAAGCTTGCTCCTAAAGTGCTCACAGATAAAGCTGTTTCTTTCTAATTCAGCTTTGGGCTACTACCACAGGAAACAAATGAGAGAATGTGCACTGAGAACTGATTGAGTGTGTGAAGTTTCAAGAAGCTAGCACAAACCCTGTTTGAGTCCAGCTCCATTTCCATTCACCCCTATAGGGCAAAATGAAGTGAAACATGAAAATTAAAACTGCTCTTGAGAGCAAACACTTTTACTCAGAGGCCCAAACATGGGGAGCATACTAAGAATAGGAAAAAGATAAATCCTACCTAGTATCCAAAAGGTTGAAAAAAACTAACTCTAACCCTAACACTAGTTCTAACCCTAACTCTAACCATAACCCTAAGCATAACCTGTTTAGAGAACCTTTGATCATATAATTTTTAAACTTGGGGAGAGTAGTGGGGCAAGCTTACATATGAATCCTGCACAGTATCAAAAAAATCTGACCAAATAATTGGGTGACGTATTTCAGTACATGCATATTGCCCTGTTTTCTCCTAAAATGCTCTTGGATATACTGGTTTTGCATGCTTCATCTTATCACTACTTTTACAAGGAGGAAACCAGAGAGTTCCCACAGGCAACTGATTGAGTATGTGAAGTTTCAACCAGCTAGCACCAACCCTCTGATTTCCAGCTCCATTCTCATTTACCCATATACGTCAAAATGAAGTGAGACATTAAAAACAAACTATTCCCAACAGCGAACTATTGAATCGAGAAGGCCGCAAACTGGGGCGCATAGTAAGGCTAGGTAAAAGATAAATCTTCCCAGTATCAAAGAAATATGAACAAAACAAACTCTAACCCTAACACTAGCTCTAATGCTATCCCTAACCCTAACCATAACACTAACCCTTACATGTTTAGAGAACCACTGATCCTAGAAGTGCCAACCTTGGGGAGCCTAGTGGAGCAAGCTAAAAGATGAAATCTGATCAAATTGTTGGGAGACTTATTTCAGTACATACATGTTTCTCTGTTTTCTCCTTAAGGGCTCTTGGATACAGTTTCTTTTGCATGCTTCATCTTTGGCCTTCCTTCAAAAGAAAGTAACCAGAGAATGCCCACTGAGAACTGATTGTGTGAAGTTTCAACCACCTCCTGCCAACCCTGTTTGATTTCCAGCTCCATTCTCCTCTACACTTCCTCCTCTGATCCTCACAACCTCAACATATGTGAAACCAAGAACTTTCCATGAAATTGAACTTTAAGAACTGAATCACTAGAATTATATAATATAGAGGAATTGCATTGGTCCCACCTCACCACCTCTTTTTTGCTTTTATTTTCTTTGTCCCTCTATTTACTTGTATTTTTTTTTTCTTTTTTCTTTCTCCCTCTATCCCACTTTCAGCCTCCTAAATTTTACTATTTATACACAGGGTAATTTTATGAGTACAGATAAGGAGTTTGAATTTATACCTTCTTCCATGAATTCCCCCTGTCTATTCATTAGAGTTCTCCTCCAAAGTTGTTAAGTTAGATTAATCACATACCCTCATTCCTTTCCCCCTTAACATAGCATCCTACCACTGACCCTCAGTTTTCTATACACCACCTGAAATGGTATGCCTTTTATGAAACTAATGACAATATTCTAAATAATAATTGAAGCCATCATCTATAGACACAGAGTCTACATATAAATGTATTCATAATGGTTAGTGTTAGGCTTCAGGTTAGGGTTAGATTTAGAGTTATGTTTTGATCTATGGTTAGGGCTAGCGCTAAGGATAGGACAAGGGTTAGAACTAACATTTGGATTAGGTTTAGGATTGTGGTAAGTGATAGAGTTAGAACTAGTGATAGGGCTAGTATGAGAGTTAGAGTTAGTCTTAGGCCTAGTATTAGGGTTAGGGTTAGGGTTAGTGATAAGCTAAATTAGGGCTAGTGTTAGTGTTAGGTTTAGTCCTTGGGTTAGGGTTGGAGTTAGGATTATATTTAGGGTAAGGTATTGGTTTATATCTAGTTTGAGGGCTAGGTCAAGTGTTAGTATTAGGGTTAGGGCTGGGGTTTAGGTTTAGGGTTATGATTAAAGCTAGGTTTAGGGCTAGGATGAGGGCTAAAGTTTGTTAGGGTTAGGACTAGTATTAGGGCCAGGGCTAATGTCAGGTTTAGGGTTACAATTAGGGATAGATATAGTGTTAGGTTTATGGCTTGGTCCAGTGTATGGGTTAGGTGTATACTAAGGATCAGTCCTTAAAACTAGGGTTATTATTAGGGTCAGGATCAAGTTGAGGGTTTAGTTTAGGTTAGGGTTTAGGTTTAGGGTTTGAATTATCATTAGGTATTTGGGTTAAGGTAATGAAAGTGTTAGGTTCAGGGTTTAGGTGTGGTTTAGTGAAATGGATACAGTTATGGTTAGGCCTAGGGTTAATATAAGCATTATCATTAAGGTAATGAATAGGGTTAGACCTAAGATTAGGGGTAGGATTATGTATACGATTAGGGCTTTTGTTTGTGTTAGGGTTAGTGTTTAGGTGTGGTTTAATTTAATGGATAAGGTTAGGATTAGGCCTAGGTTTAGCATAATTAGTTATCATTAGGGTAATGGATAGGGTTAGACATAAGATTAGGGGTAGGGGTAGGTATAGGATTAGGGCTTTTGGGGGGTTACATTAGATTTATGTTTAGGGTTAAAGCTAGGTTTAGTACCTGGGGATGTGGCTCAAGAAGTAGCATGCACTCCTGTCATGCACAGGGCACTGGGTTTCATCCTCAGCACCACATACTAATAAAATAAATATGTTGTGTCCACCAAAAACTAAAAAATAAATATTAAAAAAATAGGTTTAGGACTCGGATTAAGGCTAGGTTTTGGGTTAGGTTAGGGCTAGGGTTAAGGCTACGGCAAATGTACAAAGTAGCGTTATGATTAGAACTAGTGATAGTTTCAGGGATAGGGCTATGGCTAATGTTAGTTTTAAATTTATGGTTACGATGATGTTTAGAGCTAGGTTTAATGTTAGGGTCAGAGGCAGAGTCCAGATTAGTTTTCAGGTTAGGGTTAGGACTAGAATTAGAGATAGCATTAGGGCTAGATGTAGGGTTAGGGTTATGATTTTGTTGTTTTAGGCCTAGGGGTAGAGTTATGGCTAGTTTTAGGATTAGGGCTAGTGTTAGTGTGAGGTTTAGGCCTAGGTTTAGGATTAGATTTAGAGATAGGTTTAGATCTAGGTTTTGAGCTAGGGGTAAGGATAGGGCTAGGATTAGGGATAAGTTTAGGGCTAGGTATAGGGTGATGGTAAGGGATAGGGTTAGAACTAGGTATAAGGCTAGGGTGAGAGTTAGAGTTAGTCTTAGGGTTAGGGTTAGAGTTGGGTTAGGGATAGGGCTAAATTAGGGCTGGGATTAGGACTAGGGTTAGTGTTAGGGTTAGGCCTAGGTTTAGGGCGAGAGTTAGTATTAGGATTAGGATGAGGTTTAGGGTAAAAGATGGGATTATAACTACTTTTAGGAGTAGGATGAGGATTAGATTTAGGGTTATGGTTAGGGATAGGTTTATGATTAAGGTCATGTTTATGGCTAAAATGTGGGCTAAGGTTTGTGTTAAAATTAGGACTAGGATTAGAGCTAGGGCTAATGTCAGGTCTAGGGTTACAGTTAGGGAGAGTTTTAGGGTTAGGTATATAGCTAGGTCTATTGTAAGGGTCAGCTTTCTTGTTAGGGTCAGGTTTAGAGCTATGGGTATTATTATGGTCAGGGTCAAGTTTAGGGTTTTTGTTAGATTAAGGTTTAGGGCTAAGGCTCGAGTTATCATTAGAGTTAGGCATAGGTTAATGATAGTTTTAGGTTTAGAGTTCAGGTTAGGTGTAGGGTAACGGATAGGGTTAGGATTAGTGTTAAGGATAGGATTAGGGTTCGGCCTAGGGTTAGCAGAAACGTCAGGATTATCATTAGTGTAATGGATAGGGTTAGAGCTAGTGATAGGGCGAGTGTTATGCTTAGGATTAGGTCTAGGGTTAGGCCTAGGTTTAGGGTTAGTGCTAAGGTTAGGGTTAGGGTTAGCTTTAGGGTTAAAGCTAGGTTAGGGCTTGGATTAGAGCTAGATTTTGCAGTAGGTTAGGGCTATGGCAAATGTAAGAAATTTGTTATGATTAGGGCTAGTTTTAGGGTTAATGTTAGAGCTAAGTGTAGTTTTAGGGTTAGGTTTAGGGTTAGAGTGATGTTTAGAGCTAGGTTTAGTTTTAGTGTCAGGGTCAGTGTTCAGTTTAGGGTTATGGTTAATGTGAAAGCCAGAATTAGGACTAGGGTTAAGACTAGGGGAAGGGTTAGTTTTTGGCTTTAGGCTAAGGTTTATTATTAGGGCTAGGGCTAGGTATTTCTTTAGGTCTAAGGCTAGAGTTATGAATAGATAAGGATTAGGTTTAGGTCTAGGCCTAGTGTTAGGGTTAGGTGTAGGTATAAGGTTACCAATAGGTCTAGTTTTAGGATTCGGTTTAGGGTTAGGATCACGTTTAGACCTATGATCAATGTTCAGGTCAGAATAAGGGTCAGGGTTACGGTTAGGGTTTGGGTTATGATTAGAGGTAGAATGAGGACTAGGTTTAGGACTACTTATAGGGTTATGGTTTGGGTTAGGTTAAAGAATAGAATTAGGATTAGGATTAGTATTAGGTTTAGGGTTTAGCATAGGGTAAGGGATAGGGTTGGAGCTAGGGTTAAGTTAGGTTTAGGGTTAAAGCTAGGTTTAGGGCTCAGATTAAGGATAGTTTTTTTTGTTATGTTTATTGCAAGGGTTAGAACAATGGCTAATGTAAGAAATATGGTGTTTAGGGTTAATTTTAGGGTTATGGTTAGGGGTTACACCTCTAGTGTTAGGATTAGGTTTAAGGTTAGGGTGAAATTTAGAGCTAGTGTTAGTGTTAGGTTAAGATCGGGGTAAGGTTTACTTTTAGGGTTAGGGTTAGGACTCAAATTAAGACTAGGGTTAATTTAAGGGTTTAGTTTAAGTTTAGGGTGGTGTTTATAGCTAGGGTGAGTGTTAGGATATAAGTCAGAGTTAGGGTTAGTATTGAGGTTAAGATTAGGACTCAAATTAGGGCTAGGGTTAGGTCTAGGTGCAGTGCTAAGGTTTGGTTTAAATTAAGGTTTAGGGTTAGGGCTATTGCTCGGTTTTGTTTTACTGCAAAGGTTAGTGTTAGGGCTAGTTTTATGATTAGTGTTAGGGCTAGGGCTAGTGTAAATGTTAGGCTTAATCTTAGGCTTAGGGTTAGGTTTAGAGTTAGGGTTAGATTTAGGGTTAGGACTAGGAATAAGGATATGGCAATGGTTATGGCTAGGTTTAGGGCTAGGTTTAGGGCTAGGTTTAGGATTACAGTAATGGATAGGGTTAGAAGTAGGTATAGGGCTAGTGCGAGAGTTAGAGTTAGTCTTAGGGCTTGGCTTAGGGTTAGGGTTAGGGATAGGGTTAAATTAGGGCTAGGATTAGGGCTAGGGTTAGTGTTCACCTTAGGCCTAGAGTTAGGGTTAGGGATACTGTTAAGTTTATGGTAAGGAATGGCTTTATAGCTAGGTTTAGAGATAAAGTGCATGTTAGAATTAGGGTTAGGGCTAGGGTTAGGAATAGGACTAAATTAGGGATAAGACTAGGGCTAGGGTTAGTTTTTGGGGTTAGGCATAAAGTTAGCTTTGAAGTTAGGATTAAGGCTATGTTTAGGGATAGGATAAGGACTGGGGTTTGTGTTAAGTTTAGGGCTAGAAGTAGGGTTATGGCTAAGATCAGGTCTAATCTTACAGTTGGGGATAATTTTAGGATTAGTGTTATTTTAGGTCTAGTGTAAGGGTTAGGTTTATTGTAAAAGTCAGCTTTAGAGCTAGGAGATATATTAGGGTCAGGGTCAGTGTTAAAGTTTGAGGTTAGGTTTTAGGTTTAATGCTTTAATTAGCACTAGGGTGTGGGTTAGGGTAATGATAGGGTTTTGTTTAGAGTTTACATAAGGTTTATTGTTATTGATAGGGTTAGGGTTAGCGAAAGGGTTAAGGTTAGGCCTAGGGTTCACATTAGAGTAAAGGGTATGGTTAGAATAATGGATAGGATTAGAGCTAAGTTTATTGCTAGGTTTATGGTTAGGAATATGTCTTGAATTAGGGTTAGGGTTAGGTTTAAAACTAGGGTTAGGCTTAGGTTTTTCTTTAGCATAAAGGTTAGGTTTTGAGCTAGGAGTAGGGCTAGGGTGAGGGTTAGGTTTAGGGTTACTTCTAGGAATAATATTATAGTACTCATAGGGTTAGGGTTAGGATTAGGGCTAGGGACATCATTTGGGATAAGTTTACGGTTAGGGTAATGTATACAATTAGATATAGATTTAGGGCCATGTTTAACATTAGATTGTGTTTTAGGCTTAGAGTTAGGGCTATGGTTATGTTTAGGTTTATAGTAAGGGTTAGGGTTTGAGCTAGGGTTAGGTCTATGGCAAGTGTGAGGTTTAAGGTAAGGTCTAGTTTTAGTTCTCCATTTAGGTTTAGGTTTATCATTAAGCCTAGGATTATCCATAAGCTTAGGTTTAGGTTTACAGTAATGGGTAAGTTTAGAGCTAGGTTTAGGGCTAGGGTTAAGGTTAGGATTAGGGCTAAGTTTAGAGTTAGATTGAGGGATAGGTGCGGTTTATGTTTAGAGTAATGTTTAGCCTTTGAACTAGGATTAGGACTAAGGTGAGGGTTAGGTTAGGTTTAGGGCTAGGGTTAGTGTTAGGGTTATGCTTAAGGCTTGATTTAGGCCTAGGATTAGCTCTAGGTTTTTGTGTTGGGTTTAGGCCTAGGGTTAGGGCTATGGGTAATGTAAGAGCTAGGGTTATGTTGAAGGCTAGTTGTAGGATTAGGGTTATGGCTAGGTCTAGTGTTAGGTTTAGATTTTGGAGTAGGGTCAGATTTATAGATAGGTTTACTCTAAAGGCAGGGTCAGTGTTTGGGTTAGAGTTAGTGTTAGGGTTACAGCCAGAATTAGGACTAAGTTTAGGTCTAGTGGTAGGGTTAGTTTTTGAGTTAGGTTAAGCATTATGGTTAGGGCTAGTGCTAGGTATATGTTTAGGTCTAGGGGTAGAGTTGAGGCTGGATTTAAGATTTGGTTTAGGTCTAGGGCTAGTATTAGGTTTTGGTCTAGGGTTAAGGTCAATTTTAGACCTAGGGTTAGTTTTAGTGTCAGAATAAGGGTCAGGGTTAGCGTTAGGGTTTGGGATAGGTTTAGAGCTGGAATGAGGGCTAGGGTTAGGACTATTAATAATGTTAGGGTTTTGGTTAGCTTAAGAATTAGAGATAGGTCTAGGGTACCATTAGGGTTAGGGTTTTTCTTAGGTTAAGGGATAGCCTTAGATCTAGGGTTAATGCTAAAATTAGGGTTAAGTTTAGGGTTAAATATAGGTTTAGAGCTTGGATTAGGGATAGTTTTTGTGTTCGGTTTAGGGCTAGATTTGGGCATTGGCTAATGTAAGAGCCAGGGTTACAATTAGGGTTAGTTTTAGGGTTAGGGTTAGGGGAGGTATAGTGTTAGGTTTAGGTTTAAGGTTATGGTAATATTTAGAGCTGGGGTTATTGTTAGGAAACGAGTCAGCATCAGGGTGAGTTTCAGGATTAGGGTTAGGACTCAAATAAGGGCTAAGGTTATTGTTAGTGTTTGGTTTAAGGTGAGGGCTGTGTTTAGAGTGAGGGTGACTGTTAGGATATCAGTCATGATCAGGGTTTGTTTTAAGGTTAGGATTATGACTTGAATTATGGCTAGGGTTACTTTTAGTGTTTGGTTTAAGTTTAGGGTGGTCTTTAGAGCTAGGGTCAGTTTTAGGATATGAGTCAGGGTCAGGGTAAGTTTTAAGGTTAGGGTTAGGACTCGAATTAGGGCTAGGGTTATGTCTAGGTGTAGTGCTAGGGTTTGGTTTAAGTTAAGGTTTAGGGTTAGCCTGTTGCTCAGTTTTGTTTTAGTCCTAGGTTTAGGGTTTGGGCTAGTTATAAGATTAGCATTAGGGTTAGGGCTAGTGTTCATGTTAGGCTTAGGCTTTGGGTTAGGGTTAGATTTGGATTTAGTTTTCGATCTAGGATTAGGGCTAGGTCTAACTATAGGGCAAGGGTTAGGGCTAGGATTATGGTTATGGTAACAGATAGGGTTAGATCTAGGGCTAGGGCTATGGTGAGAGTTAGTCTTAGGCCTAGGGTTTTGGTTTTAGGGATAGGGCTACGTTAGGGCTAGGATTAGGGCTAGGGTTAATGTTCAACTTAGGCTTAGTGTTAGGGCTAGGGGTATAATTAATTTTATGGTAAGGTATGGTGTTATATCTAGGTTTAGAGGTAGGGTGAGGGTTAGAATTAGGGTTAGGGCTAGGATTATGGTTAGGTTTATGATTAAGGCTAGGTTCAGGGCTAGGATGAGGGCTGGGTTTTGTTGTAGGGTTATGTCTAGAATTAGGGCTAGAGATAATGTCAGGTCTAGTGTTCCATTTTGGGTAGATTTAGGCATAGGTTTGTGTCTATGTCTAGTGTAAGTGTTCGGCTTTGGGTAAGGGTCAGATATAGAGCTAGGTGTATTTTTAGGGTCAGGATCAGGGTCACGGTTTGTTTAAGTTTAACATTTAGGGAAAGGGCTCAATTGAGCATTAGGGTTAGAGTTAGGGTTAGGGCAATTGATTGGGTTAGGTTTAGTTTTTAGGGTAGGTATAGGGCAATGGAGAGCTTTAGGTTTAGCAAAAGGTTTATGGTTATTCCTAGGGTTAACATTAGGTTAGGGTTATCATAAGGATAATATATAGGGTTAGATCTATGGTTAGGGCTAGGGTTAGGATAGGATTAGGGCTAGAGTTAGATTAGGTTTTAGGTTAGGGCTATTAACCCTACCTTAGGGTTAGGGTCAGGGTTATATTTAGGGTAAAGTTTAGGATTTGAGCTAGAGTTAGGTCTAGGACGGGGGTTAGGTTTAGTGTTATGGTCAGGGTTTAGTTTATTGTTAGGGCTAGGGTTTTCATTAGGGTTAGGATTAGGTTTAGGTTAACAGATTGGTTAGATGTAAGGAAGTTTTATTGTTAAGGTTAGGTTTAGGTTTAAGTTTAGTTTTAGGGCTAGGTTACTATTGGTTTAATGGTAACATTTAGGGTTTGAGTTATGGTTAAGGCTATGGCAAGGTTTAGGTTTAGGGTTAGGTCTAGGGTTAGGTTTATGATTTGGGTTAGGGTTTTGGTTAGGGATAGGGTTATCATTAGGGTTAGGGTTAGAGTTTGGGTAATAGCTAGCATTAGAATTAGTGTTAGGTCTAGGGTTAAGGTTAGGATTAGGGCTACGGTCAGGGTTATGGTTAGGGATAGTGCTGGGGTTATGTTTAGGCTAAGAGTTAGGCTTTGAGATAAGGTTAGTACTAAGGTGTGGGTTATGGTTAGGGTTAGGACTAGGGTTAGAGTTAGGGTGAGGGTTATGCTTAGGGTAGGTTTAGGCCTTGATTAGGTTTAGGGTTATTTAAATTTTGTGTTAGGTTTAGTCCTAGGGTTAGTGCTATGTGTAATGAAAGTTCCAGAGTTTTCATTAGAGTTAGTTTTAAGGTTTGGGTTACGGCAGGTTTTCTGTTAGGTTTAGGTTTTGTGTTAGGGTCAGGTTTAGAGCTAGGTTTAATATTAGTGTCACGGCCAATGTTCCAGTTAAAGTTAGGGTTAGGGTGAAACTAGAATAGGACTAAGGTTAGGTCTAGTAGTAGGGTTACTGTTTGGTTTAGGTTTAGGGTTATTGTAGGGCTAGCACTAAGTTTTTGTTTATGTCAAGGGCTAGAGTAATAGCTACATTTAGGATTAGGTTTAGGTATGGGGTAGTGTTAGAATTAGGTTTAATTATAAGTTTACTGGTAGGGCTAGTTTCAGGTTTTTTTTTTTTTAATTTTTTTTTATTGGTTGTTCAAAACATTATACAGCTCTTCACATATCATATTTCATACATTAGATTCAAGTTGGTTATGAACTCCCAATTTTACCCCAAATACAGATTGCAGAATCACATCGGTTACACATCCACATTTTTACATAATGCCCTATTAGTAACTGTTGTATTCTGCTACCTTTCCTATCCTCTACCATCCCCCCTCCCTCCCCTCCCATCTTCTCTCTCTACCCCATCCACTGTAATTCATATCTCTCCTTGTTTATTTTCCCATATAGTTTCAGGTTTTGGTTTCATTTTAGGGTCAGGTTTAGACCTATAATTAGTGTTAGGGTCAGAATAAAGCTGAAGGTTAAGGTGAGGTTTTGGGTTAAGGTTAGATCTAGAATGAGGGCTGGTATTAAGACTAGTAGTAGGGTTAAAATTTCGGTTTGGCTAAGGATTAGGATTAGGACTAGAGTTAGCATTATGAATAGAGTTTGGCTTAGGGTAATGGATAGGATTAGAGCTAGGGTTAGGGCTAGGATTAGGGTTAGGTTTAGGGCGAGTTTTAAGGTTAAAATTAGGGTTAAATCTAGTGTTAGGGCTTGAATTATGGCTATTTTTGTGTTAGAGTTAGGGCTAGGGTTTGGCTAAGGCCAATGTAAGAACTAGGGTCATGATTAGGGTTAGTTTTAGGGTTAGGGTTTCGGCTAGGTCTACTGTTAGCATTAGTTTTAGGGTTAGGTTGATATTTAGAGCTAGGTTTTGTGTTTGGATATGAGTCAGAGTGAGGGTTATTTTTAGGCCTAGGACACGAATTAGAGCTCGGGTTATGGCTAGTTATGGGTTAGGGTTTGGGTTAGATTAAGTTTTAGGGTTAGAGCAATGGCTCGGTTTTGTCTTAGGGCTAGGGCTTGGATTAGGGCTAGTTTTAGGATTAGCAATAGTGTTAGAGCTAGTTGTAGAATGAGGTTTAGGCTTAAGATTAGGGATAGATTTAGAGTTATGGTTAAATCTAGGGTTAGGGCTATGGCTAGGGTTAGGGCTCAGGTTAGGGCTATTGTGAGGGTTATGATAACAAATAGGGTTATAAATAGAAATAGAGCTAGGGTGTGAGTTAGAGTTAATCTTAGGGCTGGGATTAGGGGTAGGGTTAAGATTATCATTAAAAAAGTCTAGGATTAATGCCATGATTAGTGTTAGGTTTAGGCATATGGTAAGGGCTAGGGTTAGGGTTAGTTTTAAAGAAAGGGATGGGGTTATATACCTGGATTCAATGTCAGGGTGAGGGTTATATTTAGAGATAGGGGTAAGTGAGGGTTTGGTTTATGATTAAGTCTAAGTTTAGGGCTAGCATGAGGGCTAGAGTTTGTGTTAGGGTTAGGGCTAGGATTAGGGCTAAGGATAATGTCAGGTCTAGGGTTATGTTTATGGATAGTATTAGGGATAGGTTTATGGCTAGGTCTAGTGTAAGGGTTAGGTTTAGTGTAGGGGTCAGGTATAGAGCTAGGTTATTATTAGGGTCAGAGTATGGCTTAGGGTTTGGTTTGGGTTAAGATTTAAGTTTAGGGCTCAAATTAGCTTTAGGGTTAACGTTGGGGTTAGAGCAATGGATAGAATTAGGTTTACAGTTAATGTTAGGTTTAGAGTAATGTATAGGGTTAGTGTTATGGATAGGGTTAGGGTCAGGCCTAGGGTTAGCATTTGGTTTAGGCTAACCAATGAATAGGTTTAGTGCTTGTGTTAAGGCTTTGGTTAAGGTTAGGATTAGAGCTAGGGTTTGGGTTACTCCTAGGGTTAATATTAGGGTTCGGTTTAGGGTAAGTGTTAGGGTTTGAGCTAGGGTTAAGACTAGGGAGAGGGTTAGGTTTAGAATCAGGGCTACTGTTAAGTTTAGGGTAAGGGTTAGGTTTAGGGTTAGGGTTAGGGCTAGGGTTAGCATTATAGTTAGGGTTATGTTGAAGGTAATGGATAAAGTTAGAGATAGGATTCAGGCTATGGTTACACTTAGGTTTAGGGATAGGGTTAGGGTTAGCTTTAGAGCTAGAGTTACATTTAACTAAGGGTTAGAGTTTGAGCTAGGGTTAGGAATAGGGCAAGAATTCGGTTTAGGGTTTGAGCTAGGGTTAAGGTTATGCTTAAGTCGAGGTTTAGGGCTTGTATTAGGGCTAAGTTTTGTGAGGTTTATGGCTAGTGTTAGGGCTATGGATAATGTAAGAGCTAGGGTTATGGTTATGGCTAGTTTTTTTGAGTTAGGGTTATAGATATGTCTAGTGTTAGGTTTAAGTTTGGGGTTAGGATAAGATTTAGAACTAGGGTTTGTGTTAGGGTAAGCATCAGTGTTTGGGCTCATGTTTAGGGCCAGAATTAGAACTAGGGTTAGGTCTAGGGCTAGAGTTAGTCTTTGCATTAGGTTAATGGTTATTTTAGGGCTAGGGCTAGGTTTTTATTTAGAAATAGGGCTGGAGTTATGGCTATATTTAGGATTAAGTTAAGATCTAATGATAGTGTTATGGTTAGGTTTAGGTATAGGTTTACTGGTAGGGCTAGTGTTAGGGTTTGGTTTAGTGATAAGGTCAGACTTTGACCTAGGGTTAGTGTTAGGGTCAGAATAAGGGTAAGGGTTAGGATTAGGCTTTGGGTTAGGGTTAGAGATAAAATGAGGGCTAGGATTAGGACTAGTAATATAGTTAGGGTTTGGTGTAAGCTAAGGATTAGGGTTAGAACTAGGGTAGCATTACGGTGAGAGTTTGGCTTAGGGTAAGGAATAGGTTTAAAGCTAGTGTTTGGGTTAGTGTTAGGGTTAGGGTTCGGGTTAGGGTTAAATCTAGGGTTGAGGCTCAGATTACCACTAGGTTTTGTGTTAGGGTTAGGACTCTGGCTAATGTAAGAACTAGCTTTACTGTTAGAGATAATTTTAGGGTAGTATTAGGGCTAGGTCTAGGGTTTGAGTTAGGTTTAGGGTTAGGGTGATATTTAGAGGTAGGGTTAGTTTTAGGGTCAGAGTCAGGGTCAGTTGTAGGGATAGGGTTAGAACTAGATGTAGCCTTAGGATTTGGTTTAGGTTAAGGGTTAGGTTTAGGGTTACAGCTCAGTTTTTTTGTGGGCTATGGCTAGGGTTAGGGCTAGTTTTCTAATTAGAATTAGAGTTAGGGCTAGTGTTAGGGTGAGGTTTAGGTTTAGAGTTAGGGTTAGATTTAGATTTAGGGTTAGTTCTAGGTTTAGAAATATGGCTAGGGTTAGGACTAAAGTTAGAGCTAGTGTTAGGGTTAGGCAATAGATAAGGTTCGTACTAGAAATAGGCCTAGGGCTAGAGTTAGGGTTAGTCTTAGGGCTAGGGTTAGAGTTAGGGTTACAGTTAACAATAAATTATGGCTAGGATTAGAGTATGGTTAGTGATAAGATTAGGCCTAGGGTTAGGGCTAGGGTTAGTGTTAGTGATAGTTTATGGTTAGGGTCAGGTATAGGGGAAAGATGTGGTTATACCTAGGTTCAGAACTAGGGCGAGGGTTGAAATTAGGGTTTGGGCTAGGGTTAAGGTTTGG
Organism: Marmota monax; assembly: GCF_021218885.2. Lineage (NCBI taxonomy): Eukaryota > Metazoa > Chordata > Mammalia > Rodentia > Sciuridae > Marmota > Marmota monax. The sequence continues at coordinate 83,609 of NW_026692226.1, forward strand.
GGTAGGATTAAGTCTAGGTTTAGTGCTAGGATGAGGGCTCGGGTTTGTGTTAGGTTTAAGGCAAGATTTAGGTAGAGTGCTAAATGTCAGATCTAAGGTTACGGTTAGGGATACTGTTAGGGTTAGTTTTATGGCTAGGTCTAGTTTAAGGGTTATGTTTAGGTTAAGAGTCAGTTTAGAGGTAGGTTTGTTTTTAGAGCCAGTGTCTTGCTCAGAGTTTGAGTTAGGTTTTGGTTTAGTTTGGGGGCTAAAATTAGCACTAGGGTTAGGGTTAGAGTTAGGGTTAGAGTATTTGATAGGGTAAGGTTGAGTGTTCAGTTTAGGTTTAGGTAAGGATAAGGTTAGTGTTAGTGATAGGTTTAGGATTGGGCCTAAATGGATAGGGTTAGATTTAGTTTTAGGACTAGGGTTATTGTTAGGTTTAGCATAACTGTTAGTGTTTGAATAAGGATTAGGACTATAGCAAGGGTTAGGTTTACAGTTAGGTCTAGGGTTAGATTTACAGTTAGGGTTAGTGTAGGTTTAGGGTTAGTACTAGAGTTAAGTTTACAGTTTGTGTTAGAGTAGGTTTGGGGTTAGGGCTAGTGTTACCATGATGTTTATAATTAGGGTTAGGGTAATGGGTGGGTTTAGAGCTATGTTTAGAGCTATGTTTGGGTTTGGCTTATGTTTATAGTAATGGATAGGTTTAGGTCTAGGGTTATGGTTAGGATTAGGGCTAGGGTTAGGTTTAGGGTTAGGTCTAGGGTTAGTGTTAGGGTTAGGTTTAGGGTAAGTGTTAGGGTTTGAGCTATGGTTAGGGCTAGGGCGACGGTTAGGGTTAGTGTCAGGTCTAGGTTTAGGATTAGGGTTAAGTTTAAGGCTAGAGTTATCATTAGGGATAGGGTTATGTTTAGGTTTGGATAGGGTTAGAGATAGACTTAGGGCTAGGCTTATTGTTAGGGTAAAGTGTAAGGCTAGGTTTAAGTTTAGGGCCAGGTATAGAGTTAGGGTTAGGTTTAGGGTAATAGTTAGGACTAGGGTTAGGGTTAGTGTTAAAATGAGGTGTAGAGCTCAGTTTAGGGATAGGTTTTGGGTTAGGTTAGGGCTACAGCTAATGTAAGAACTAGAGTTATGATTAGGGCTACTTTTAGGGTTATGGTAAGGGCTATTATTAGTTTTAGGTTTAGGTATACTTTTAGGGTGATGTTAGTGCTAGGGTTAGTATAAGGTCAGAATCAGACTCAAGGTTAGTTTTAGGGTTAGGTTAGTACTGGAATTAGGGCTAAGGTTAGGGCTAGGTGTAGGGTTAGGTTTTATTTTAGGTTAAAGGTTAGGGTTAGGGCTATGGCTTGGTTTTGTTTTAGGGCTTGAACTAGATTAGGGATAGATTTAGGATTAGTGTTAGTGTTAAGGCTAGTGTTAGTGTGAAGTTTAGGCTTAGGGTTAGGGTTGGACTTAGAGTTATGGTTAGTTCTAGGTTTAGGGCTAGGGCTAGTGTTAGGGCTAACGTTATGGCAATTGTTAGGGTTATGGTAAGGGATAGGGTTAGATCTAGGAATAGGGCTAGGTCAAGAGTTAGTGTTAGTCTTAGTGCTAGTGGTAGGGTTAGGGCTAAATTAGGGCTAGGATCAGGTCTAGGATTAGTGTAAGGGTTAAGTCTAGAGTTAGGGTTAGATTTGGGGGAAGGGATGGGGTTATAACAAGGTTCAGAACTAAGGCGAGGGACGAAATTAAGGATAGGGCTAGAGTTAGGGTTCGGGTTAGGATCAAGGCTAGGTTTAGGGCTATGATGAGGGCTAGTGTTTGTGTTAGGGTTATTGCAAGAATTAGGGCTAGGGCTAATATCAGGTCAAGGGTTATGGTTTTCGGGTAAGATTTATTCCTAGGTCTAGTTTCAGAGTTAGGTTTAGGGTGAGGTTCAAGTTGAGACCCAGGGGTACTATAATTCAGAGTCAGTTTTTTTGTTTTGGTTAGGTTGAGGTTTAGGGTTATGGCTCAAATTAGCATTAGGTTTGAGTTAGGGTTAGGGTAATGGATAAGGTTAGGTTTAGGCTTCATGTTAGGTTTAGGGCTCAGGTTAGATTTAGGGTAATGGATAGGGTTAGGGTTAGGCCTACGGTTAGCATTAGGTTTATGGTTATCATGAGGATAATGGATAGGGTTAGAGCTAGGGTTATGTTTAGGATTAGGGCTAGAGTTAGGGTTAGGATTAGGGTTAAGGCTAGGATTAGGTTTAGGGTATGGGTTAGGGTTTGAGCTAGGGTTACTGCTAAGGATAGGATTACGTTTATGATTAGGTCTAGGGTTAGGATTAGGGTTAGGTTTTGGGCTAGGGTTATGTTTAAGGAAAGGGCTAGGGTTTCAGCTAATGTTAGTGCTAGGGCTAGGTGGAGGATTAGGTTCAGCCTTAGGTCTAGGGACAAGATTATGGTAGGTTTAGGTTTAGGGTTAAGGTTAGGGCTAGGGTTATCATTAGGGTTAGGATAAGGGTTAGTGTAATGGATATGGTTAGATGTAAGTTTAGGTTTAGGGTTAGGGTTAGATTTAGTTTGAGGGTTAATGTTAAGGCTACGGTTATGTTTAGGTTTATGGTACGGGTTAGGTTTGGGCTAGGGTTAAAGCTATGGCGAGTGTTAGTTTTAGGGTTAGGTCTATTGTTAGTTTTCTGGTTAGGGTTAGGTTTATGGTTAGGGTTAAGGCTATGGTTACTGTTAGGGTTCGGTTTAAGGTTAGTGTCATGTTTAGAGCTAGGATGAGTGTTAGGATATGAGTCAAGGTCAGGGTTAGTTTATAGGTTAGAGTTAAGAATCGATTAGGGCTAGAATTAGTTTTTGTTGTAGTTTAGTTTTTGGTTTAAGTTAAGGTTTAGGGTTACGTCTATTTTTCAGTTTTGTTTTAGTCCTACGGTTAGAGTTAGGGCTAGTTTTACAATTAATATTAGGGTTAGGGCTAGTGTTAGTGTTAGGCTTAGACTTAGAGTTAGGGTTACATTTATAGTGAGGTTAGATCTAGGATTAGGCTAGGATTAAGGATAGAGCAAGGGTTAGGGCCAGGGTTAGAGATATGGAAAGGGATAAGTTTAGAACTAGGGATAAGGCTAGTGTGAGAGTTAGAGTTAGTGATAGGGCTAAAATTAGAGTTACGGTTGGGGATAGGGTTAAATTAGGGCTAGGAAATTAGGGATAGCATTACTGTTTAGCTTAGGCCTAGCGATAGGGATAGGGTTAGGTTTAAGTTTAGGATAAAGAATGCCATTATAGCTAGGTTTATATGTAGGGTGAGGGTTCGAGTTAGGGTTAGGGCTAGGGTTGGGTTTAGGGTTAAGATTAAGGCTAGGTTTAAGTCTACGATGAGGGCTAGTGTTTGTATTATATTCAGGGTGAGGATTAGTGCTAGGGCAAATATTAGGTCTAGGGTTATGGTTAAATATAGTTTTAGGATTAGGCTTATGGCTACATCTAGTGTAAGGGTTAGGTTTAGGGTAAGGGTCAGGTTTAGAGCTCAGGGAATTATTAGGATTAGGATTTGGCTTAGGTAAGGATTTAGGTTTAAGGCTCAAATTAGCATGAGGGTTAGGGTTAGGTTATATTTAGGGTTTGTTTTAAGGTTCAGGTTTGGTTTAGGGTAATTGATATAGTTAGCATTAGTGATAGGGCTAGGGTTAGGCTTAGGGTTAGCGTTAGGGTAGGGTTTATGGTTAGGGTAATTGATAGGGTTAGAGCTTAGGTTAGAACTAAAGTTATGGTTAGGAATATGCCTTGAATTAGGATTAGAGTTAGTGTTAGAACTAGGGTTAGGGTTAAGTTTAGAGTTATGTTTAGCATAAAGGTTATTTTTTAAGCTAGGGTTAGGGCTAGGTTTAGGGTTAGGTCTAGGGATAGGATTACGGTAGGTTTAGTGTTAGAGTTAGAATTGGGGCTAGGGTTATCATTAATGTTATGGTTAGGGTTAGGGTTAAGGTAACAGATAGGGTTAGGTTAGGTTTAGATTTGGTTTAGAGTTAGAATTAGTGATAGGGTTAGCATTAGAGCTATGGTTTTGTTTAAGTTTATTGTTAGGTTTATGGGTTGATCTAGAGTTAGGTCTATGCTGAGTTCAATTCTAGGGTTATGTCTATGGTTAGTTTTCCGGTTAGGGATAGGGTTACCATTAGGGTTCGGGCTAGGATTATCAATAAGTTTAGGTTTAGGGTTAGGGTAATGGGTAAGTTTAGAGCTAGGTTTAGGGCTAGGTTAAGTTTAGGATTTGGGCTAGGGTTAGGATGAGAGTTAGGGATAGGTCTAGGCTTATGTTTAGGGTAAGTGTTAAGCTTTGAGCTACCTTAGGACTAAGGTGAGGGCTAGGGTTAGGTATAGGGCTAATGTTAGGTTTAGGATTATGTTTAGGGCTACTTTTAGGCCTAATATTAGCTCTATGTTTAGAGTTAGGTTTAGGCCTAGGGTTAGGGCTATGGGTAATGTACGATCTAGGGTTATAATTAGGGCTACTTTTTTGGCTGGGTCTAGAATTAAGTTTAGGTTTCAGTTAGTTTCAGGTTTAGATTTAAGTTTAGTGTTAAAGTCAAGGTCAGTGTTTGAGTTAAAGTTAGGGTTACAGCCAGAATTTGGACTAGATTTATGTCTAGGGGTAGAGTTAGTGTTTGGGTTAGGTAAAGTTTTTTTTTTTTTTTTTTTTTTTTTTTTTTTAAGGGCTAGGGCTAGGATTTTGTTTAGGTCTAGAGCTAGAGTTCAGGGTAGATTTAGGTTTAGGTTTAGGTCTAGAGCTATTGGTAAGGTTAGTTTAGGTATAAGTTTACAAGTAGGGCTAGTGATAGGATTTGGTTTAGGGTTAGGGTCAAATTTAGACCTAGGGTTTATGTTATGGTCAGAATAAGGGTCAGGGTTAGGGTTAGAGTTTGGGATAACATTAGAGCTAAAATGAGATCTAGTGTTAGGACTATTAATAGGGTTAGGATTTGGTTAGCTTAAGGATTAGGGATAGGTCTAGGGTTACATTAGGTTTAGGGTTTTGCTCAGGGTAAGGCATAGGGTTAGGGCTAGGGTTAGGTTCATGGTTAGGGTTAAAGCTATGTTTAGGTCTCAGATTAGGGCTAGTTTTTCTTTGAGGTTTAAGGTAGGGTTAGGGCAATGGCTAATATAAGAACTAGGGTTACATTAGTGTTAGGGGTAGGAGTAGGTCAAGTGTTAGGGTTAGATTTAAGATTAGGGTGATATTTATACCTAGGGTTAGTGTTAGGATATCAGTCATGTCAGTATTAGTTTTAGGGTTAGGGTTAGGACTCAAATTAAGGCTAGGTTTACTGTTAGGGTTCAGTTTAAGTTTAGGGTGGTGTTTAGAGCTAGGATGAGTGTTACGATATAAGTCAGGTTCAGGTTTATTTTTAAGGTTATGATTAGGACTCGAATTAAGGCTAGAGTTAGATCTAGGTGTAGTGCTAGGGTTTGTTTTAAGTTAAAGTTAGTGTTAGATCTGTTGCTCGGTTTTGTTTTAGTTCTATGGTTAGGGTTAGGGCTAGTTTCATGATTAGCTTTAGGGTTAGTGCTAGGGTTATGGTTAGGTTTAGGATTAAGGCTAGATTTAAGGCTAGGATTAGGGCTAGGTTTTGTGTTTGGTTTAGGGCAAGAATTAGGGCTAAGACTAATGTCAGGTATAGGTTTAGAGTTAGTGATATTTTCAGGGTTAAATTTATGGCTAGGTCAAATTAAAGTGTTACATTTAGGGAAAGGATCAGATTAAGAGCTGGGGTATTATTAGGGACAGGGTCAGGCTTCAGGTTTGGGTTATGTTAAGGTTTAGTGTTAAGCTCAAATTAGCATTAATGTTAGAATTATGGTTAGGGTAATGGATAGTGTTAGGTTTAGGGTTAGGTTAGGTTTAAGGTAATGGATAAGGTTAGGGTTTGTGATAGGTTTAGGGTTAGGCCTAGGGTTAGCATTAGGGTTATGGATATTTTTAGGGTAATTTATTGGGTTAGACCTAGCATTAGGGCTAGGATAATGGTTAGGATTAGGGCTAGAATTAGGGTTAGGTTTAGGGTTAGGGCAAGGGTTAGAGTTAGGATTAGGTTTAGGGTACAGTTTCTGGTTTGAGCTAGGATTTTTGCTATGGCTAAGTTTAATTTAGTGTTTGGTGTATGGTTATGGTCATGGTTAGTGTAACGTTAAGTGCTAGGGTTATCATAATGGTTAGAGTAATAGGTTTAGATGTCATGTTAAAGACATTGTTAGGTTTAGGTTAGCATTAGGTTTAGGTTTAGGATTAGGGTTAGGGTTTGAGCTAGCTTAGATTTAAGGTTAGGGTTAGGTTAACTGTTAGTTTTAGGGTTAGGTTTATATTTAGGGTTATGGTAGGTTTAGCTTTAGGTCTAGTGTTATCATTAGGGTTAAGTTTAGGATTAGGGTATTGGGTAGGGTTTGAACTAGGGTTAGTACCAGGGTTAGGGCTGGGGTTAGGATTAGGGTTAGGCCTTGGGTTAGTGTTATGGTTAGGTTAAGTGTAAGGGTTAGGGATTGAGCTAGGTTTAGGCCTAGGGTGAAGCTTAGGGTTATAGTCTTGGCTAGGGTAGGATTAGGGTTAGGTTTAGGGCAAGGATAAGAATTAGTTTTAGGATTATTGTTAGTGTAATGGATAGAGTTAGAGCTAGGGTTTAAGCTATGGTTACAGTTAGGATTAGGGCTAGAGTTAGGGTGAGGTTTAGGGTTTGGGCTATGGTTATTTTTAGGTAAGGTTTAGGGTTTGAGCTAGGGTTAGGGCCAGAACGAGGGTTAGGGTTAGAGTTAGGGCTAGGTTTAGAGTTAGGTTTATGCTTATGGTTCAGTTTAGGGCTGTAATTAGGGCTAGGATTTGTGTGAGGTTTAGGGCTACTGTTAGGTGTATGGGTAATGTAAGAATGAGAGTTATGGTTATGGCTAGATTTAGAGTTCATCTAGTATTAGGGTTAGTTTTTTTGGTTAGGATAAGGTTTAGAGCTAGGGTTTTTGTTAGGGTAAGTGTCAGGGTTCAGGTTAGGATTAGGTTTAGGGTTAGATCCAGAATGATGACTAGGATTAGGTCTACGGGTAGAGTTAGTGTTTGATTTAGGTTAAGGGTTATTGTTAGGTCTAAGGCTAGGGTTATGGATATATTTAGGATTAGGTTTAGGTCTAGGGCTAGTGTTAGTGTTGGATTTAGGGTTAGGGTTACTGCTAGGGCTAGTGTTAGGTTTCAGATAAGGGTTAGGGTCAGGTTTAAACCTAGGTTTAGTGTAAGGGTCAGAATAAGCATCAGTGTTAGGTTTAGGGTTTGGGTTAAGTTTAGACCTAGAATGAGGGCTAGGTTTAGGAGTAGTAATAGAGTTAGGGTTTGGGATAGGCATAGAATTAGGGTTAGGACTAGGGTAGCAATAGGGTGAGGGTTTGAATAAGTGGAAGAAATAGGGTTAGAACTAGGATTATGACTAGGGATAGGGTTAAGGTTAGGGCCAGGGTTAGGGTTAGGATTAAAGCTAGGATTAGGACTTGGATTAGGGCTAGGTTTTGTGTTAGGTTTAGGGCTATGGCTAATTTAAGAACTGGCATTACTATTAGGGCTAGTTTTAGGGTTAGGTTGAGGTTGAGGTCTAGTGTTAGGATTAGGTTTAGGGATAGGTTGATGTGTATAGCTAGGATTAGTGTTAAGGTCAGAGTCAGGGTTAGTATTAGTTCTAGGGTTATGGTTAGGGCTTGAATTAGGGCTAGGGTTAGGGCAAGGTGTAGGGTTAGGGTTTGGTTTAGGTTAAGGTTTAGGGTCAGTGCTATGGCTTGGTTTTTTCTTGAGGGCTAGGGCTAGGGTTAGGGCTAGTTTTCAAATTAGTGTTAGGGTTAGAGCTAGTGTTATGGTGTGGTTTAGGCTTAGTGTAGGGTTAGATTTAGAGTTAGGGTTAGATCTAGGTTTAGGGCTACAGCGAAGTTTAGGGTTAGGGTTAGGGCTAGGGTTTGAGTTATCATAAGGGATAGGGTTAAAACTAGGGATAGGTCTAGGGCGAGAATTAGAGTTAGTGTTAGTGTTAGGTTAGATTTAGGGTTAGAATTATGGCTTAATTAGGGCTAGAATTAGAGCTAGTCTTAGTATTATGGTTGAACCTAGGTTTATGGCTAGGGTATTGGTTATGGTTATGGTTAGGTATGATGTTATAGCTAGCTTTAGAACTAGGTCGAGGGTTAAAATTAGATTTAGGTCTAAGGTTAGGGTTAGGTTTAGGATTAAGACTAAGATTAGGGCTAGGATTAGGGCTGGAGTTTGTGTTAGGGTAACGGCTTCATTAGGGCTAGGGCTAATGTCAGGTCTAGGGTTATGGTTAGAGATAGTTTTAGAATTAATATTATTAGGGTTACAATTAGGTTTATGGATATGGTTAGGTTTAGGGTTCAGGTTAGGTTTAGGGTAATGTATAGGTTTAGGGTTAGAAATAGATTTAGGGTTATCCTACGGTTAGCAATAGGGTTAGGATTAGGATTAGGGTAATGGATAGGGATACAGCTCGGGTTAGGGCTAGATTTATGGTTAGGATTAAGTCTAGGGTTAGGCTTATGTTTTGGGTTATGTCAAGGGTTAGGGTTAGGTTTAGGGTAAGAGTTAGGGCTAGAATTATGGCTATTGTTATGGTTAAAGGTAGTGTTTTGTCTCCAATTAGGAATAGGTTTGGGGTTAGTTTAGGGCTAGGTTTAGGGCTATAACCAATGTAAGAACTAGGGTTTTGATTAGAACTAGTTTTAGGATTAGGGTTAGTACTACATCTAGGGTTAGGTTTAGGTTTAGGTTTTGAGTAATGTTTAGAGCTAGGGTTAGTGTTAGCGTCAGAGTCAAGGTCAGTGTTTTATTTTAGGGTTAAGGATAGGAATCAAATTAGAGCTAGGTTTAGGGCTAGGTGTAAGCTTAGGGTTTGATTTTATGTTAAAAGTTAGGGTTAGGGCTATGGCTCGGTTGTTTTTTAGGGATAGTTGTAGGGTAGTGCTAGTTTTAGGATTAGCATTAGTGTTATGGCTTGTGTTAGTGAGATGTTTAGCTTAGGGTTAGGGTTAGATTTAGAGTTAGGGTTAGATATAGGATTAGGGCTAGAACTAGTGTTAGGGATAATATAAAGGCAAGTGATAGGATTATAGTAAGGGATAAGGTTAGAACTAGAAATAGAACTAAGGTGAGAGTTAGAGTTAGTCTTACGGCTAGGGTTAGGTTAGGTTTACGGCTAAATTAGGGCTAGGATTAGGTCTAGCGTTTCTATTAGGGTTAGACCTAGTTTTAGGCTTAGGTTTAGGTTTATGGATAGGGTTAGGTTTAGGGGAAAGGATGGGTTTAGAGCTAGTTTTAGGGCTAGGTCGAAGGTTAGAAGTCGGTTAGGGCAAGGGTTATGGTTTGGTTTTGTAATAAGGCTAGGTTTAGGGCTAGGCTGAGGGCTAGCGTTTGTTTTATGGTTATGGCAAGAATTAGGGCTAGGGATAGTGTCAGGTATAGGCTTACGTTAGGGATAGATAGAGGGTTAGATTTCTGGCTAGGTCTAGTGTAAGGGTTCAGTTTAGGGTAAGGGTCATTAGAGCTAGGGATGTTATTAGGGTTAGAATTAGGTTTTGGGTTTGGTTTAGGTTAGCATTTAGGTCTAGAGCTTGATTTAGCATTAGGGTTTGGTTAGGGTAATGATAAACTTAGGATTAGGATCCATGTTAGATATAGGGTAATTGGTAGGATTAGAGTTAGCAAAAGGCTTATGGTTAGGCCTAGGGTTAGCCTTATGGTTATGGTTGTGCTTAGGGTAAGTTATAGGTTTATGGCTAGGTTTATGGTTATTATTAGGGCTAGAGTTAGGGTTAGGCCTAGGGTTAGGGTTAGGTTTAGGTCTAGGATATGGTTTAGAGTTTGAGCTAGGGTGAACGCTTTGTCAAGGATTAGGTTTAGGGTTAGGTCTAGGTTATAGTTATGGTTAGGATCAAGGTTAGTGTTAAGTTGAGGGCTAGTGTTATTATTAGGTTTAGGGTATTGGATAGGGTTTGATGTTGTGTTAGGTTTAGGGTTAGTGTTATGTTTTGGCTTAAGTTTAGGAATAGAGATAAGCTTAGGGTTAGATTAAAGGTAATGGTAAGTGTTTTAGCAATTATTAAATCTATGGCAAGGGTTAGGTTTATGGTTATGTCTAGGGTTTGGGTTAGGGTAGATTTAGGGTAAGGGTTAGGGTTATCATCAAGGTTAGGTTTCGGGTTAGGGTAATGGGTAGGGTTAGAGCTAGGCTTTGGGCTAGGGTTATCATTAAGTTTAGGGTTAGAGTTAGGGTAATATATAGGCTTAGAGCTAGGGTTAGGGATAGGTTTAAGGATAGGATTAGAACTAGGGTTAAAGTTAGGTTTAGGCTTAGGCCATCGGTTAGTGTTAGGGTTAGGTTTAGTTTAAGGGTTAGGGATTGAGCTAGTGTTTGGACTAGGAGGAGGACTAGTGTTAGAGTAAGTGTGAGGGTTAGTGCTAGGGTTAGCATTAGGGTTAGGGTTAGGGTTAGGGTAATGGATAGAGTTAGAGGTAGGTTTTGGCCTATGGTGATGGCTAGTTTTAGGGTTAGTGATATGCCTAGGTCTAGTGTTAGGGTTATGTTTTTTGTTAGGATAAGGTTTAGAGCTAGGGTTTGTGTTAGGGTAAGGGTCATTGTTCAGTTTAGGGTTAGGTTTATTTTTAGGGCCAGCATTAGGACTAGGGTTTGGTCTAGGGGTAGGGTTAGTATTTGGGTTAGGTTAAGGGTTATTATTAGGGCTAGGACTAAGTTTTTATTTAGCACTCGGCCTAGTGTTATCAATAGATAAAGGATTAAGTGTAGGTCTAGATCTTATGTTAGGGTAAGGTTTAGTTATAGGGTTACAGATAGTGCCAATTTTAGGGGTTAGTTTAGGGTTAGGGTCAGGTTTAGACATATGGTTAGTGTTAGGGTCAGAATAAGGGTCAGGGCTAGGGTTAGGGTTTGGATAGTGACAGAGCTAGATTGAGGATTAGGGTTAGGACAAGTAATAGTGTTAGGTTTTGGGTTAGGCTAAGAATTAGGTTTAGAACTACGGTAGCTTTAGGGTTAGAGTTTGGCTTAGGGTAAGGAATTGGGTTAGCGCTAGTGTTAGGGCTAGGGTTAGGGTTAGGGCTAGGGTTAGGTTTAGGGTTAGGGTTAAAGCTAGGGTTAGAGCTTGGATTAGGGCTAGGCTAGGTTTTTTGTTAGCTTTAGGACTATGGCTAATGTAAGTACTAGGGTTAAACTTAGGACTAATTTTAGGGTTAGTATTATGTCTAGGTTTAGTGTTTGGTTAGGTTTAGGGTTAAGGTTATGTTTAGGGAAATGGATAGGTTAGAGTTAGCAAATGTGTTAGGGTTAGGATAAGGGTTAGTATTAGGGTTAGGATTAGGGTTAGTGTTATGGTAATGGATAGGGTTAGAACTAGGGTTAGGGCTAGGGTTAGGGTTAGTGTTAGGTTTAGGGTTAGTGCAAGGATTAAAGTTAGGGTTAGCTTTATGGTAAGGGTTAGGATTTGGTTTAGGTTTAGATTTAGGGTTAAAGCTAGGGTTAGTGCTCGCATTAGCGCTAGATTTTGGGTAACATTAGGGCTAGTGTTAGGGATACAGCTAATGTAAGAACTAGGATTATAATTAGGGCTAATTTTAGGGTTACAGTTAGGGCTAAGTCCAGTTTTATGGTTAGGTTTAAGTTCACAGTGATGTTTTGAGCTAGGGTTAGTGTTATTTTCAGAGTCAGGGTCAGGGTTAGTTTTAGGGTTGGGGATAGGACTCTAATTAGGGGTAGGCTTAGGGCTAGATATATGGTTAGGATTTAGTTTAGGTTAAGTGTTAGGGTTAGTGCTATGGCTCATTATATTTTAGGGCTAAGGATAAATTTAAGGGTAGTTTTACAATTAATATTAGTGTTATTACTAGTGATAGGGTGAGTTTAGGCTTCGGGGTACATTTAGAGTTATGGTTAATTCTAGGGTTAGTGCTATGGCTAGGGTTAGGGCTAAGGTTAGTTCTAGTGTTTAGGTTATGGTAAGGGATAGGGTTAGAACTAGGAATAGAGCTAGGGTGATATTTAGATTTAGTCTGAAGGCTTGGGTAGTGTTAAGTTTAGGGCTAAATGAGGGCTAGGAATATGTCTAGGATTGGTGTTAGGGTTAGGCCTAGGGTTAGGGCTATGTTTAGGATTAGGTTTAGGGTTAGGTTAAGGGGAAGAGATGGTGGTATAGCTAAGTATATGGTTATGCTGATGATTAGAATTAGGTTTAGGTCTAGGGTTAGTTTTGTGTTAGAATTAAGGCTAGATTTGGGGTTAGGATGAGGGCTAGGGTTTATGTTAGGGTTAGGGCAAGATTTAGTGATAGGGATAATGTCAGGTTTAGGGTTATGGCTAGGGATAGTTATAGGGTTATGTTCATGCCTAGGTCTAATGTTAGGTTAAGGTAAGGCCCAGGTTAAGAATAAGGTGTACTTTTAGGGTCAGGTTCAGGTTTTGGGTTTGTGTTAAGTTAATTATTAGGGTTAAGGCTCAAATTATCATTAGGGTTAGAATTAGGCTTAGGTTTATGGATAGGTTTAGATTTAGGATTCAGGTTAAGATTAGGTAATTGGTAGGGTTAAGGTGAGTGATAGGGTTAGGGTTAGGCCGAGTTAGTATTTGGGCTAGGGTTATTGTTAGGGTAATGAATAGCATTAGAGCTAGTGTTAGGGCTAGGGTGTTGGGTAGGATAAGGGCTAGGGTTAGGGTTTCGGTTAGGTTTAGGGTACAGGTTAGGTTTTGAGCTAGGGTTAGTGCTATGGTGAGGGTTAGGTTTAAGATTATGTCTATTGTTAGATTTATGGTTAAGGTTAGGGTTAGTGTTAGAGTTAGGGCTAAGGTTATCTTTAGAGTTAGGTTAATGGATACAGTTAGATGTCGGGTTAGGGTTAGGGGTAGTTTTAGGTTTAGGGTTAGTGTCAGGATTAGGGCTAAGATTATCATTATAGTTAGGGTAATGGATAGGGTTAGATGTCAGGTTTGGGTTAGGGGTAGTTTTAGGTTTAGGGTTAGTGTTAGGGTTTGTGTTAGAGTAAGGGTTAGGGTTTTATCTAGGATTAAGTCTACAAAGAGGGTTAGGTTTAGGGTTAGGTCTAGGGTTAGGTTTACAATTAGGATTAGAGCTACGGTTATCATTAGGGTTAAGGTTCAGTTTAGGGTAATGGATAATTTTAGATATAGTATTACGGCTGGTATTAACATTATGATTAGGCATAGGATTAGGATTAAATTTATTGATAGGGCTAGGGTTATGTTTAGGGTTCGGTTTGGGGTTTTATCTAGGGTTAGGTCTAAGGTGTGGGTTAGGGTTAGGGTTAGGGTTAGGGTTAGTGTTAGGGTGAGTGATAAGGTTAGGTTAGGGTTAGGATTACGCTTTGGACTAGATTTAGGCCTAGAATTAGGCCTAGGTTTTATGTTAGGTTTACAACTTGTTTTAGTGCTATGGTAATGTAAGGGTTATGTTTACAGTTATAGCTATGTCTAGTGTTAGGGTTAGGTTTCGGTTAGTGTCAGTTTTATAGCTAGGGTTAGTGTTAACATCAGAGTCTGTGTTTGGATTAGGGTTAGGATTAGGGTGAGAGCAGAATTAGGATTGGTTAGGTCTGGAGTTAAGGTTAGTGTTTGGCTTAAGTTATGGGTTATCATTAGAGCTAGGGCTAGTTTTTTTTTTTTTTTAGGTCTTGATTAAAGTTATGGCTAGATTTAGGATTTGGTTTAATCTAGGGCTAGTGTTAGGGTTTGATTTAGGTTCATGGTCAGAATAAGGGTCAGGGTTAGGGTTAAGATTTGGGTTATGTTTAAAACAAGAATGAGAGCTAGGTTTAGGACTAGTAATAGGTTTAGGGTTTGGGTTAGATTAAGGATAAGTTTTAGGAGTAGGGTTAGCATTAAGACTAGGATTAGCATTAGGGTTGTGGTTTGGCTATGGTAAAGGATAAGGTTAGAGCTAGGGTTCAGGTTAGGTTTAGGGCTAGTGTTAGTGTTAGGGTTAGGGTGAAAGCTGGGGTTAGGTCTCAGATTTGGGCTAGGTGTTGGTTAGCATTAGGTTTAAGGTTATGGCTAATGTATGATCTAGGGTTATGATTAGAACTAGTTTTAGATTTAGGGTTAGGACTAGGTCTAGTATTAGGGTAAGGTTTAGGTTTAGGGTGATGTTTAGAGGTAGGTTTAGTGTTCATGTCAGAGACAGGTACAGGGGTAGTTTTAGGGTTAAGGCTAGGACTCAAATTAGGGCTAGGCTTAGGGCTAGATGTAAGGGTAGGGTTTGGTTTAGGTAAAAGTTTAGGGTTAGTGTTATGGCTCAGTTTTGTTTTAGGGCTAAGCCTATGGTTAGGGGTAGCTTTAGGATTAGCATTAGGGTCAGGGCTAGTGTTAGGGTTAGGTTTAGGTGTAGAATTAGGGTTAGATTTAGAATTAGGTTTAGATCTAGGGTTAGGGCAAGGTGTAAGGTTAGGGCTAGGGTTATTCTAGGCTATGGCTAGGGCTAGGGTTATTCTAGGCTATGGCTAGGAATAAGGTTACAATAAGTGATAGGGTTAGAATTAGGTCTAGGGCTAGGGCAAGAGTTATAGTTAGACTTAAAGCTAGGGTTAGGGTTAGGTTTAGGATTAGGACTAGGGTTAGTGTTAGGGTTATTCCTAGGGTTAAGGTAGGCCTAAGGTTAGTGGTAGGGTTAGGGTTTGGTTTAGGATTAGGGTAAACAATGGGGTTATAACTACACTTAGGGCTAGGGAAAGGGTTAAAATTAGTGTTTGGGTTATGATTAAGGCTTGGTTTTGCACTAGGATGAGAGCTAGTGTTTGTGTTAGGGTTAGGGCTATGATTAGCGCTGGAACTAATGTCACGTCTAGGGTTATAGTTAAGGATAGTTTTCAGGTTATGTTTATGGTTAGCTCTATTGTAAGGGTTAGATTTAGGATAAGGGTCAAGTTTACAGCTATGTATATTATTAGGGTCAGTGTTTGGCTTAAGGTTTGGTTTAGGTTTAGGGCTCGAATTAGCATTAGGGTTAGAGCTAGGGTTAGGGTAATTAATAAGCTTAGGATTAGGGTTCAGGTTAGTTTTAGAGCAATGGACAGGTTTAGGGATTGTGATAGGCTTAGGGTTAACCTAGGGTTAGAATTCAGGTTAGGTTTATGATTAGGATAATGGATAGAATTAGAGCTAGGGTTAGGGCTAGGGTTATGGTTAGGTTTAGGGCTAGGGTTAGGGTAGTGGATATAATTAGAGCTATGGTTAGGACTGTGGTTCAGGTTAGGATTAGGGCTAGTGTTAGGTTAGGGTTTGGGATAGGGCCACGGTTATGTTAAGGGTAAAGGTTAGGCTTTGAACTAGGTTTAGGTCTAAAACAAGGCTTAGGGTTAGGTTTAGGGCTACAGTTAGGTTTAGGGTTACACTTAGGTCTATGTTCAGGCTTAAAATTAGGGCTAGGTTTTGTGTTAGTTTAGGCCTAGGGTTAGGGCCATGGGTATGTAAGAGGTAGGGGTAGGGCTAGTTTTAGGGTTCAGGTTATGGCTAGGTGTAGTGTTAGGATTTGGTTTTGGTTTAGGGTGAGCTTTGGAGCTAGGATTATGTTAGGGTCAGGGCCAGTGTTCATGTTAGAGTTAGCATTGTGTTTAGTGCCAGAATTAGGACTAGGTTTAGGTCTAGGTGTAGGGTTAGTGTTTGGGTTATGTTAAGGCTTATTGTTAGGGCTAGGGCTAGGTTGTTGTTCAGGTCTAAGGCTAGAGATATGGCTAGATTTAGGATTAGGCTTAAGTCTAGGGCTAGTGTTATGTTTGGGTTTAAGTATAGGATTACCAGTAGGGCTAATGTTAGGTTTTGGGTTTGGCTTAGGGTCAGATTTAGACCTATGGTTACTGTTAGGGCCAGAATTAAGTGTCAGAGTAAAGGTTTGGGTTTGGGTTAGGGTTAGAGCTAGAATGAAGGTTAGGGTTAGGAGTAGTTATAGGGTTAGGGTCTGGGTTAAGGTTAGGAGTAGGGTTAGCATTAGGTTTAGGGTTTAGCTTAAGTTAATGGATAGGGTAAGAGCTAGGGTAAGAGCTAGGGTTAGAGCTAGATTTAGGGTATGGGTTAGGGCTAGTTTTAGGTTTAGGGTTAAAACTAGGTTTAGCGCTTGGCTTAGGGCCAGGTTTTGGTTTAGGTTGGGGCTATTGTTAGGCCTACAACTAATGTATTATCCAGGGTTATGATTAGTGCTACTTTTTGAGTAAGTGCTATGGCTAGGTCAAGTGTTAGGGTTAGGCTTACCGTTAGTGTGATATTTAGAGCTAGGGTTAGTGTTAGGGTCAGGGTCAGTGTTCGGGTTAGAGTTAGGGTGATGGTTAAACCCAGAATTATCACTAGAGTTAGGTCTAGGAGTAGGGTTAGTGTTTGTGTTTGGTTAAGGTTTATCATTAGGGCTATGGCTAAATTTTGTTTAGGTTTAGGGCTAGAGATATGGCTAGATTTAGGATTAGGTTTAGGTCTAGGGCTAGTCTTAGGGTTAGGTTTAGGTATAGGTTCATTGCTAGTGCTAGTGTTAGGATTCAGTTTATGATTAGGGTCAGGTTTAGACATACAGTAACCATTAGGTTCAGAATAAGTATCAGGGTTAGGTTTAGGGTTCGGGTTATGGTTAAAGCTAGAATTGGGGGTAGAGTTAGTGCTAGTAATAGGGTGAGGATTTGGGTTAGGCTAAGGTTTAGGGGTAGGCCTAGGGTTAGCATTATGGTTAGGGTTAGCATAGTGTAAGGGATAGGATTAGAGCTAGGATTAGGGTTATGTTTAGGGTTAGGGTTAGGGCTAGTGTTAAGTTTAGATTTAGGGTTAAAGCTACGGTTAGATCTTGCATTAAGGCTAGGTTTTGGTTATAGTTAGTGCCAGTTTTAGAGTTATGGCCAATTTATGGACTACAGTTACAATTTGGGCTAGTTATAAGATTAAGGTTAGGACTAGGTCTAGTGGTAGGGTTAGGTATAATATTAGGGTGATGTTTAGAGCTACGGTTAACCTTAGGGTCAAATTAAAAGTCAGAGTAGTTTTAGGGTTAGTGTTTGGACTCAAATTAGGGCTAGGGTTAGAGCTAGGTGGAGGGTTATGTTTTGGTAGGTGAAGTTTTAAAGTTAGGGCTATGGCTCAGTTTTGTTTTAGGGCTAGGGCTATGGTTAGGGCTGGTTTTAGGCTTAGCATTAGGTTTGAGGCTAGTGTTAGGCTTAGGTTTAGCTTAGGGTTAAAGTTAGATTTAGACTTAGGATTAAATCTAGGGTTAGAACTAGGAATAGGGCTAGGGTGAGAGTGAGAGTTAGTCTTATGGCTAAGCTTAGAGTTTGGTTAGGTAAAAGGCTTAATTAGGGCTACTAATAGGGCTAGGTTTATGGTTATGTTTAGGCCTGTGTTTAGTTTTAGGCTTAGAGTTAGGTTTAGTGTAAGCGATGGGGTTAGAGCTAGGGATAGGGCTATGGTGAAAGTTAGAATTAATGTTAGGGCTAGGGTTTCATTAGTGTTATGATTAAGGCTAGGTTTAGGTCTAGAATGAGAGCTATGGTTTGTGTTAGGGTTAGGGCTAGGATTAGTGTTAGGGCGAATATCAGATCTAGGGTTATGGTTAGGGATAGTTTTAGGGTTAGGTTTATGGCTATGTTAAGTGTAAGTGTTAGGTTTAGGGTAAGGGTCAAGTTTAGAGATAGGGGTATTATTAGAGTCAGGGTCAGGTTTAGGGTTTTGTATAGGTTAGGGTTTAGGGTTAGGGCTCAAATTAGCATTAGGGTTTGGTTTAGGGTAATGATAGGGTTTGGTTTAGGGTTCAGGTTAGATTTAACATTAATGGATAGGGTTACGGTGAGGGATAGGGTTAGATTTAGGCCTAGGGTTAGCATAATAATTAGGGTTATGTTTAGGGTAATTGATAGGGTTAGAGCTAAATTTAGGGCTAGAGTCATGGATAGGATTAGGGCTCGAGTAATGGTGTGCATTATGGGTTTGGTTTGTGTTAAGTTTAGGGCTAGAATTACGGCTAGGGTAAATGTTAAGTTTAAGGTTATGGTTAGGGATAGTTTTAGGGTTAGTTTTATTGCTAGGTCTAGTATAAGGGTTAGGTTTAGGGGTAGGGACAGTGTTAGAGCTAGGTATATCATCACGGGAAGGGTCAGAGTTAGGGTTTGGGTTAAGTTAAGATTTAGGGTTAGGGTTTGAATTAGCATTATGGTTAGGGTTAGGGTAATGATAGTGTTAGATTTAGGGTTCAGGTTAGGTTTAGGTTAATGAAATAGGTTAGGGTTAGGGATAAGTTTAGGGTTAGGCCTAGGGTTACCATTAGAGTTATGGTTATGGTTAGGATAATGGATAGGGTTAGAGCTAGTGATACGGCTAAGGCTATGGTTAGAATTCTGGCTAGTGTTAGGGTAAGGTTTAGGGCTAGGTTCTGGTTTAGGTTTAGGGTTAGGGTTAGGGTTAAAGCTAGGGTTAAGGCTCAAATTAGGGCTTGGTTTGGGGTTTCGTTAGGGCTAGGGTTAGGGCTATGGCTAATGTATGAACTAGTGTTGCAAATGTGCTAGTTTTAGGGTTAGGGTTAGGGCTAGGTCTAGTGTTACGGTTAGGTTTAGAATTAAGGTGATGTTTGGAACAAGGGTTATTGTTAGTGTCAGTGTCAGAGTCAGGGGTAGTTTTAGGGTTAGGGTTAGAACTCGAATTAGGGCTAAAGTTAGTACTAGGTGTACGGTTAGGGTTTGGTTTAGGTTAAGGGTTAGGGATATAGGTTGTTTTATTTTTTTAGGGCTAGATCTATAATTAAGGCTAGATTATGGATTAGCATAAGGTTTATTGCTAGTGCTAGGTTGAGGTATAGGCTTAGGGTTAGGGTTAGATGTAGAGTTAGGTTTAGATCTAGGGTTAGGGCTATGGCTAGGGCTAGGGGTAGGGGTAGGGTGAGGGTTAGTGTTATGGTAATGAATATGATTAGAACTAGGGATAGAGCTAGGGTGAGAATTAGGGTTAGTCATAGTAGTAGTCTTAGGGTTAGGGTTAGGGCTTAATTAGGGCTAGTATTAGGGCTAGGGTTAGTGTTAGGGTTAGGGGTAAATTAGGGCCAGTATTAAAGCTAGGGTTTTGTTAGGATTAGAGCAAGTGATTGAGCTAGAGGTTCGGGTTAGCATTGGTGTTAAGGTTAAGTTTAGGTGATTGAGTGGGGTTATAGCTAGATTTAGGGCTAGGGTGAGTGTTAGAATTAGCATTAGGCCTAGGGTTATGGTTCAGTTTAGGATTAAGGCTAGATTTAGGGGTAGATTAAGGGCTAAGTTTTCTGTTAGGGTTATGGCTAGGGCTAGTGTCTGGTCTAATATCAAGTCTAGGGTTAATAAGTAGGGCTAATATTAGGTCCAGGGTTAATGTTAAGGATAGTTCTAAGGTTAGATTATGGCTAGGTCTAGTGTAAGAGTTAGGTTTACAATAAAGGTCATCTTTAGGGCTAGGGTTAATATTAGGGTCAGGGTCAGGATAAGGGTTAGCATTTGGTTTAGCTAAAGGTTTAAGATTAGGGCTCAAATTAGCATTAGCGTTAGGTGTAATGGATAGGGGGTAGTTTAGGTTTCAGTTAAGGTTTAGGGTAATGGATGGGTTACGTTTAGCAATCCAGTTAGCTTTAGCATTAGGGTTAGTGTTATGTTTAGTATAATAGATAGGATTAGAGCTAGGGTAAGGGCTAGGTTATGGTTTGGATTAAGTCTAGGATTAGGGGTAGGTTTAGGGATAGGGCTAGGGTGTGATTTGGGGTAAGTTTTAGGGTTAGGGTAAGTGTTAGGTTTAGGGCTAGGGTTATGGTTAGGTTAGGGTAAGGATCAGTGTTTGAGCTAGGGTTACGGCTAGAGTGAGGGTTAGGTTTTGGTTTAGGTCTAGGTTTACCTTTATGGCTACAGTTAGGTTTAGTGTTAGGTATAGGGTTTTAATTAGAGTTAGGGTTAGGGTTAGGGTAATGGATATGGTTAGTGCAAAAGTTCAGGCTAGGTTTAATGTTAGGATTAAGGCTAGGGTTAGGGTTAGGGTTTAGGATAGAGCTAGGGTTATGTTTAGTTTAAAAGTTACACTTTGAGCTATGGTTAGGTCTAAGGCGTGGCTTAGGTTAGGGCTAGGTTTAGGGCTAGGGTTAGGCTGAGGGTTATTATTAGAGCTAAGTTTAGGCCTAGGATTAGGCCTAGGTTTTGTGTTAGGTTTAGGGCTAGGGTTAGGACTATGGGTAATGTAAGAGCTAGGGTTATGTTTAGGGCTAGTTTTAGGGTTAGGGTTATGGCTAGGTCTAGTGTTAGGTTAGGCTAGGTTTTGGCTTAGTGTCAGGTTAAAAGCTAGGTTCAGTATTAGAATCAGAGTCATTTTTTGGGACAGGGTTAGGGTTAGGGTTAGATCCAGAAATAGGACTAGGTTTAGGACTAGGGGTAGAGTAAGCATTCAGTTTAGGTTAAGGGTTATTGTTAGGGCTAGTACTAGGTTTTTGTTTAGATCTAGGGCTAGAGTTATAGCTATATTTAGGATTAGCTTTGGGTCTAGGTCTAGTGTTAGGCTTAGGTATAGGTATAGGTTTACCAGTAGGGCTAGTGTTAGGATTTGGGTTAGGGTTAGGGTCAGGTTTAGACCTAGGATTACTTGTATTGTCAGATGATGGTCAGGGTTAGGTTTAGAGGTAGAAAGAGGGCTAGGGTTTTGACTAGTATTATGGTTAGAGTTTAAGTTAGGGTAAGGATTAGGATTAGGACTAGGATTAGCATTTGGGTTAGGGTTTGGCTTAGTGTAAGGAATAGAGTTAGAGTTAGGGTTAGGGTTAAGGTTAGGCCTAGTATTAGGGTAAAAGCTAGGGTAGAGCTCGGATTAGGTGTAGAATTTTTGTTAGGGTTAGGGCTATCGTTAGGACAATGACTAATGTATGAACTAGGGTTATGATTATGGATAGATTTAGAATTAGGTTAAGGCTAGATATAGTGTTAAGGTTAATTTAAGTTTAGGGTGATGTTTAAAGCTAGGATTAGTGTTAGGGTCAGTGTCAGGGTCAGGGTTAGTTTTAGAGTTAGTTTTAGGGTTAGTTGTAGAGTTCGGGTTTGATTTAGGTTAAGGGTTAGGATTAGGGCTATGGCTTGGTTTTGGTTTATGGCTAGGGATGGGAATAGGGCCAGTTTTAGGATTAGCATTATGGTTAGGGGTAGTGTTAGGTTTGGTTTAGGCTTATTTTTAGTGTTAAATTTAGAGTTAGGTTTAGATTTAGATTTAGGCTTAGATCTAGGATTAGGATTAAGGCTAAGTATAAAACTAGGGCTAGGGCTAGGGTAAGAGTTTGATTTAGTCTTATGGCTAGGTTTAGGGTTAGGATAGGATTAAATAAAGGTTAGAATTAGCAGTAGCCTTTGTGTTAGGCCTAGGTTTAGGGCAAGTGTTAGGGTTAGGTTTAGGGTTATGGTTATTTTTTGGGTACAGGATGAGGTTATAGATAGGTTTAGGCCTAGGGTGAGGAATAGAATTAGGGTTCGTGCTCTGGTTATTGTTCAGGTTAGGATTAAGCCTAGGTTTAGGGCTAGGATTATGGCTAGGGCTAATTTCAGGTCCAGTGTTATGGTTAAAAATAGTTTTAGGGTTAGGTTTATGGCTATGTCTAGTGTAAGGGTAAGGTTTAGGGTTAGGGTCATGTTTAGAGCTAAGGGCACTATTAGGGTCAGGGTCATGATTAGTGTTTTGGATAGGTTAAAGTTTAATGGTAGGGCTTTAATTAGCATTAGGGTTAGGATTAGGGTAAAGATAGGGTTAGGTTTAGGTTTTAGGTTAGGTTTAGCGTAATAGATAGGGTTGGATTAGGGATATGGTTAGGTTTAGGCCCAGGTTTAGCATTAGGGTTAGGGTTATGGTTAGGGTAATAGATAGGTTTAGAGATAAGGGTATGGCTAGGGTTATTGTTATGATTATTTATAGAGTTAGGCTTAGGGTTAGGGTTAAATCTAGGGTTATGGCTAGGATTATAGTTACAAATAGTGAAAGGTTAGGGTTATGGGTAAATCTAGGGATAGTGCTCAAAATAAGGCTAGATTTTGGGTTAAGTTAAGGCTAGGTTTAGGGTAACGACTAATGTAAGTAGCACGGTTGTGATTAGGGCTAATTTTAGGATTAGGGTTAGGGTTTGGGCTAGGTCTATTGTTAGGTTTAGGTATAGGGTTAGGGTTATGTGTAGAGCTAGGGGTAGTGAAAAGGTCAGAGTCAGGTCAGGGTTAGTTTTAGGGTTTGGCTTAAATCTCGAATTAGGGCTAGAACTATGGCTAAGTGTAGGGTTAGGGCTTAGTTTATATTAAGGGTTAGGGTTAGGTCTATGGCTTTTTTTTTTTTTTAGAGCTAGGGTTAATGCTAGTTTTAGGATTAGCCTTAGGTTTAGGGCTAGTGTTAGGTTTAGGTTTAGGCTAAGGGTTAGGGTTAGATTTAGAGTTAGGGTAAGATCTAGGATTTATGCTAAGGCTATGAATAGGGCTAGTGTTAGATCTTTGGTTTGGGCTAGGATTAGGGTTCCAGTATAGTATAGGTTAGAACTAGGGTTAGGACTAATGTGAGAGTTAGAGTTAGTCTTTGAGCTATGGTTACAGTTAAGGTTAAGTTTAGGTCTAAATTAGGTGTAAGATTAGGGCTAGGGTTAGTGTTAAAGTTAGGCCTAGCATTATGGTTAGGTTTATAATTAAGTCTATGTTTAGGGCTAGGATAAAGGCTAGGGTTTGTGTTAGGGTTAGGGCTAGTATCACCGCTAGGTCTAATATTAGGTATAGGGTTATGCTTAGGAATAGATTTAGGGTTAGTTTTATGGTTAGGTCTAGTGTAAGTGTTACTTATAGGGTAAGAGTGAGGTTTAGAGCTAGGGGAATTATTAGGGTCAGTGTCAGTTTTAGGATTTGATTTAGGTTTGAGTTTAGGGTTAGGGCTCAAATTAGCATTAGGGTTACGGTTAAGGTAATGATTGGATTAGGTCTAGGGTTCAGGGTAGGTTTAGGGAAATTGGTAAGTTTGGGGATAGTAATATGTTTAGGGTTAGGCCTAGGGTTAGCATTAGGGTAAGGGTTATGTTTAGGGTAATGATACAGTTAGACTTAAGTTTAGGGGTAGGGTTATGGTTAGGATTAGGTCTTGATTTAGGCTTAGGTGAGAGTTAGAACTAGGGTTTGGTTAAGGTTTTGTTTAGTGTAAGGGTTAGGTTCTCAGCTATGGTTAGGGCTAGGATGAGAGTTAGGTTCAATATTAGTTCTGGGACAGGGTTACAGTAGGTTTGGGGTTAGGGTTAAGGTTATGATTAGGCCTAGGATTAGTGGAAGGGTCAGTAAATGGGTCAGGGTTAGTGTTAGGGTTTTGGATAGGTTTAGATCTAGAATGAGGGCAAGGGTAAGGGCTATTAATAGGGTTAGTGTTTTGGTTAACCTAAGGATTAGTCTAGGGTTCCCTTTAGGTTTAGGGTTTTGCTTAGAATAAGGGATTGATTTAGAATTAGGGTTAGGGCTATGGTTATGGTTAGAGTTAAGGTTAAAGCTAGGTTTAGGGCTCAGATTAGGCCTAGGTTTTGTGTTAGGTTTAGGGCTAGGGTTAGGGCAATGGCTAATGTAAGAACTAGGGTTACCATTAGGGTTAGTTTTAGAGTTTGGGTATGGGTTAGTTTTAGTGTTAGGGTTAGGTTTAAGGTTAGGGAGATATTTATACCTAGGGTTCGTGTTAGGATAGGAAACAGTGTCAGGCTTAGTTTTAGGGTTAGAGTTAGAACTCGAATTAGGGTTAGGGTTATAGTTAGGTTTCAGTTTAAGGTGAGGGCGGTGTACAGAGCTAGGGTGACTCTTAGGATATGATTCAGGACCAGGGTTGATTTTAAGGTTAGGGTTAGGACTCAAACTAAGGCTAGGGTTAGGTCTAGTTGTAGTGTTAGGGTTTGGTGTAAGTTAAGGTTTAGGGTTAGGGCTTATGCTCGGTTTTGTTTTAGTCATAGGGTTAGGGTTAGGGCTAGTGTTAGTGTTAGGCTTAGGCTTAGTGTTAGGGTTAAATTTGGAATTAGGGTTAGATCTAGGGTTAGGGCTAAAACTAAGGATAGGGTAAGGGTTATGACTAGGTTTAGGGTTATGGTAAGGGATAGGGTCAGAACTATGGATAGGGCTAGGGATAGAGTTAGTCTTAGGGCTAGGGTTAGGGTTAGGATTAGAGATAGGGCTAAATTAGGGCTAGGATTAGGGCTAGGTTTAGTGTTTAGTTTAAGCCTAGGGTTAGGGTTAGGGTTAGGTTTAAGAGTTAGAATTATAGTTTAGAGATTAGGCTTAGAGTTAGGGCAAAGTTTGGAGTAAGGGATGGCTTTATAGCTAGGTTTAGAGGTAGGGTGAGTGATATACTCACAGTTAGGGGTGTGGTTAGGTTTAGGGTTATGATTAAGGCTCTGTTTAGGGCTATGAAGAAGGCTAGGGTATTTTTTAGGGTTAAAGCTAGGATTACTGCTAGGACTAATTTCAGGTCCAGAATTGTAATTAAAGATAGGTTTAGGATTAGGATTATGTGTATGTCTAGTGTAAGGGTTAGGTTTATGGTTAGTGTCAGGTTTAGAGCTAGGGGTATTATTAGGGTCAAGTTCTGGGGTAGGGTTTGGTGTAGGTTAAGGTTTCAAGTTAGGGCTCGAATTAGCATTGGGGTTAGGATTAGGTTTATGGTAATGGATAGAGTTAGAAATCAGTTTAGGTCTAGGGTTATGGTTATTATTAGTGCTAGGTTTTTGGTTAAGTTAGGGTTAGGGTTACGGCTAATGTCAGTACTAAGGTTATGAATACTGCTAATTTTAGTGTTTTAGGGCTGGGTTAACTGTTAGGTTTAGGTTTAGGGTTAGGGTGATGTTTAGACCTCGGGTTAGTGTTATGGTCAGAGTAAGGGTCAGGGTTCGTTTTAGGGTTTGGCTTAAAACTCGAATTAGTGTTAGGTTTAGGGCTAGGTGTAGGGTTAGGGCTTGGTTTAGTTTAAGGGTTAGGGTTAGAGCTTTGACTCAGTTTGGTTTTAGGGCTAGGATTAGGGTTAGTGAAAATTTTAGGATTAGTGTTAGGGTTACAGCTAGTCTTAGATTTAGGCTAAGGCTTTGGTTTAGGGTTAAATTTAGAGTTAGGTATTTATCTAAGGTTAGTGCTACGGCTAAGGATATGGCCAGGGTTAGAACTAGGATGTGAGATAGGGTTAGTTTTATGGTAAGGGATAGGATTAGAACGAGTGATAGGGCCAATGTGAGAGTTAGAGTTATTCTTAGGGCTAGGGTTAGGGATAGGGTTAGGAATAGGGCTAAATTATGGCTAGGGTTATTGTTAGGGCTAGGGTTAGAGCTACTTTTAGAATTAGCATCAAGTTTAGGGCTAGTTTTAGGCTTATACATTGAGTTAGGGTTAGATTTTAAAGTTAGAGCTAGGGCTAAGGATAGGGAAATTGTGACAAAAAGGGTTAGGGTTAGATTCAGGGTTATGTTTAGCATAGGGGACGTGGTTTGGGTTAGGTTTAGGGCTAGGACAAGGGTTAGTGTTAGGGTTAGGGCTAAGTTAGGGTTAGGGTTATGATTAAGGCTAGGTTTATGGCTAGGGTTTCTGTTAGGGATAGGGATCATATTAGGGCTAGGACTAATGTCAGGTCTAGGGTTATAGTTAGGGCTAGATTTAGTGTTAGGTTTATGGCTTGGTCCAGTGTAAGGATTAGGTTTAGGGTAAGATTCAGGTTTATATCTAGGGTTATTTTTAGGGTCAGTGTCAGGGTTAGGGTTTGGGTTAGGTTAGAGTTTATGTTTAGTGTAATGACAGAGTTAGTTTTAGGGTTTAGGTTTGGTTTAGTGTAATGGATAGGTTTAGGGTTAGGCCTAGGGTTTGCTTAAGGGTTAGGGTTATTGTTAGTGTAATGGATAGTTTTAGACCTAAGGTTAGGGCTAGGGTTATGTATGGGATTAAGGGTAGTTTTGGGTTAGGGTTAGGTTTAAGTTTAGGGTTAAAGCTAGGATTAGGACTAAGTTTATGCTAGGTTTTGTGTTAGGTTATGGCTAGGGCTAAGGCTACAGTGAATGTATGAAGTAGGGTTATGATTAGCGCTATTTGTAGAATTAGGGTTAGGGCTAGGTCTAGTGTTAGGTTGATGATGTTTAGAGCCAGGGTTAGTGTTAGGGTAAGAGTCAGGGTCAGGGTTAGTTTTGGGGTTAGGGTTAGGACTAGAATTAGATTTATGGTTAGGGCTAGGTGTAGGGTTAGTGTTTGGTTTGGGTTAAGTGTTAGGGTTATGGCTATGGCTCAGTTTTATTTTACGTCTAAGGATAGTGTTAGGGCTAGTTTTAGGAATAGCACAATCATTAGGGCTAGTGTTAGGTTTAGGTTTACGCTTAGGGTTAGGGTTACATTTAGAGTTAGGGTTAGATCTAGAGTTATGGCCAGGACTATGAATAGGGCTAGGGTTAGACCAAGAGTTAGGGCTAGGATTAGGGTTCTAGTAAGGGATAGGGTTAGAACTAGAGTTATGGTTATAGTGAGAGTTAGAATTAGTCTTTGGGCTAGGGTTAGGATTAGGGTTAGGGATAGGGCTAAATTAGGGCTAAGGTTAGGGCTGGGATTAGTGTTAGGGTCAGGCCTAGGGTTTTGGTTAGGGATAAAATTAAGGCTATGTTTAGGGCTAGGATAAGGGCAAGGGTTTGTGTTAGGGTTAGAGCTAAGATTATGGTTAGGGTTAATATCATGTCTAGGGTTGAGGTTAGGAATAGTTTTAGGGTTAGGTTTATGGCTAGGTCTAGTGTAAGGGTCAGGTTTATAGCTAGGGGAATTATTAGGGACACGGTCAGTGTTAGGATTTTGTTTAGGTTTGAGGTTAGGTTTCGGGCTTGAATTGACATTAGGGTTAGGGTTAGCATAATGGCAGGATTAGGTTTAGGGTAATTGATAGGTTTGGGGAAAGTGATAGGGTTAGTTTTAAGCCTAGGGTTAGCATTATGGTAAGGGTTATGTTTAGGGTAATAGATACAGTTAGAGTCAAGGTTACGGCTAGGGTTATGGTTAGGATTAGGTCTGTGTTAGGGTTAAGGTGAGGGTTAGAACTAGTATTAGGTTTTGGGTAATGTTTCGCATATGGGTTAGGTTTTGAGCTATGGCTAGGGCTAGGCTGAGAGTGAGGTTCAGAGTTAGGTATAGGGATAGGATTATGGTAATTTTTGAGTTAGGGTTGGGGTTAGGGTTAGACCTAGGTTTAGTTTTAGGGTCAGAATAAGGGTCAGGGTTAGGGTTAGGGTTTGGGAAAGAGCTAAAATGAAGGCTAGGGTTAGGACTATTAATAGGGTTAGAGTTTCAGTTAGACTAAGACTAGAGAGAGGCCTGAGTTTACTCTTAGGTTTAGGGTTTCGCTTAGGGTAAGGGATTAATTTAGATCTAGGGTTAGGGCTATGTTTATGGTTAGAATTACAGTTAAAACTAGGTTTAGGGCTCTGTTTAGGGCTAGTTTTGTGTTAGGCTTAGGGCTAGGATTAGGGCCAATGCTAATGTAAGAACTAGGGTTACCATTAGAGTTAGTTTTACAGTTAGGGTTAGGGGTAATTTGAGTGCTATGGTTAGGTTTAAGGTTAGGGTGATATTTATAGCTATGGTTCTTGTTAGGATAGGAATCAGGGTCAGGGTTAGTTTTAGTGTTAACATTAAGAGTCAAATTAGGGCTATTGTTAATGTTATTGTTCGGTTTGAGTTTAGGGCAGTGTTTAGAACTAGGGTGAGTGTTAGGATATGAATCAGGGTCAGGATTAGTTTTAAGGTGAGGCTTAGGACTCGAATTAGGGCTAGGTTTAGGTCTAGGTGAAGTGTTAGTGTTTGGTTTAAGTTAAGGTTTAGGGTTAGGGCTATTGCTCGGTTTTGGTTTACTGCTAGGATTAGGGTTATGGCTAGTTTTACAATTATCATTAGGGTTAGGATTAGTGTTAGTGTTAGGCTTAGGCTTAAGTTTAAGGTTAGATTTATAGTTAGGTTTAGGGCTGGGACTAACTTTAAGGCAAGTGTTAGGGCTAGAGTTAGGTTTACAGTAGCGGATAGGGATAGAACTAGGGATAGGGTTAGGGCTAGGGCAAGAGTTAGATTTTTGTCTTATTGCTAGGGTTAGGATAGTGTTAGAGATAGAGCTAAATTAGGGCTAGGATTAGGGCTAGGTTTTGTGTTTAGCTTAATCCTAGAGTTAGGATTAGGTTAGGTTTAAATTTAGGGTAAGGGATAACATTATAGGTAGGTTTAGAGGTAGGGTGAGGGTTAGATTTAAGGTTAGGTGTAGGGCTAGAGTTAGGGTTATGATTAAGGCTAGGTTTATGGCTAGAATGAGTGCTAGGTGTGTTTTTAGGGTTAGGACTAGGATTAGGGCTAGAACAAATTTCAGGTCCAGAATTATGGTTAAAGATAGTTTTAGGGTTATGTTTATTGCTACATCTAGGCTAAGGGTTAGGTGTTGGGTTATGGTCAAGTTTATAGGTGGGGGTATTTTTAGGGTCAAGGTCTGGGTTAGGGTTTGGGATAGGTTAAGGTTTCAAGTTTGGGCCTGAATTAGTTTTAGAATTAGGGTTAGGGTAATGATAGGGTTAGGTTCAGGATTCAGTTTTGGTTTAGGGTAATGGAAAGGTTAGGATTCAGGATAGGGTTAGGTTTATGCCTAGGGTTATCATTATGGTTATTTTATCATTATGTTAATGTATAGATTTAGAGATCAGTTTAAGGCTATAGTTATGGTTACAATTAGGGCTAGTGTTAGGGTTAGGTTAGGTTTAAAGCTAAGGTTAGGGCTCGGATTAGGGCTAGGTTTTGGGTTTTGTTAGGCCTAGGGTTAGGGTTACAGCTAATGCAAGTACTAGGTTTACAATTAGGGCTAGTTCAGGATTTTAGTGCTGGTTTAGTGTTAGGGTTAGGTTTACTGTCAGGGTGATGTTTAGAGCTAGAAGTGTTACGGTCATGTCAGGTTCAGGGTTAGTTTTAGGCTTCGGCTAGGATTATGTCTAAGTGTAAGGTTAGGGTTTGGTTTAGGTTTATGGTTAGGGTTAGAGCTATGGCTTGGTTTTGTTTTAGGGATAAGGCTATTGTTAGTTCTTGTTTTAGGATTAGTGTTATGGTTTGGGCTAGTGTTAGGGTTAGGCTTAGGCTTCAGTTTAGGGCTAGATTTAGAGTTACATTTTGCCTAAGGTTAGTGCTAGTGATAAGGATAGGAAAAAGGGTTAGGACTAGGGTTAGGACTAGGGTTAGGGTTATGGTAAAGGATAGGGTTAGAAAGAGTGATAGGGCTAAAGTGAGAGTTAGAGTTAGTCTTAGGGCTAGGGTTTGTGTTAGGTTTAAGGATAGGGCTAAATTACGACTATGGTTATGTTAGGGCTAGGGTTACTACTAGTTTTAGGATTAGGCTTAGGCATCGAGTTGGGGTTAGATTTAGAGTTAAGTTTCGATGTAGGGTTAGTGCTAGGGCTAAGGATAAGGTAAGGGTTACCACTAGGGTTAGGGTTAGTGTTAGGGTTAAATTAAGGTTTAGGGATAGGGTTATTGTTAGGTTTATGGTAAGGGTTAGGTTTAGTGACAGGGTTAGTGTTGGGGTTATGGTTAGTGTTACGATTAGGGTTAGGGTTAGTGTTAAAGTTAGTGTTAGGTTTAGGGTTAGGTTTAGGGTCAGTGTAAGAGTTAGGTTTAGGATTAGTTTCAGGGTTAGTGTTAGGATTAGGGTTAGGTTTAGGGTTAGTTTAGTGTTAGGGTTAGGTTTAGGTTTAAGGAGAGTGTTAGGGTTAGGGTTAGTTTTAGGGGTAGGGCTAAGGTTATGGTTAGGTTTAGTGTTACAATTAGGGTAAGGGTTAGGGTTCATTTTAGAATTAAGTTAGGGTTACATTTAGGGTTTGTTCTAGGGTTACAGTTATGGTTAGAGTTCAGTTAGGTTTATGTTTCATTTAGAGTTACGTTTAGGGTTAGGGTTAGTGTTAGGATTAGTGTTTATGTGAGTGAAATGGTGCATGTTAGGGTAAGTGTAAGGTTATGGTTAGGATTAGGGTTAGAGTGAGGCTTAGGGTTAGGTTTAGGGTTAGATTAAGGGTTACTTGTAGGTTAGGGTAAGGGTTAGGATTAGTGTTAGGGTTAGGGTTAGGGTTTGCATTAGGGTAACATTTAGGGTGAGGGTTAGGGGTAGGGTTATGTTTAGGGTTAGATTCAGTATTAGTGTTAGTTTTAGGGTTAGGGTTAGGGATAGTGTTAGGGTTAGTGATATGATTAGGGTTACTTTTAGGTTTAGGGTTAGAATTAGGGTCATGGTTAGTGTTACAGTTAGGGTTAGGGTTTTGGTTAGTGTTGGGTTAGGGTTATGTTTATGGTTAAGGTTAGTTTAGGGGTTAGGGTTAGGGTTAGGGTTCTGGTTAGGGTTAGGGTTAGGTTATATTTAGAAATGGGGTTAGGGTTTGGGTTAGGGTTAGTATTAACTTTAGGGTTAGTGTTAAGTTTAGTGTTAGGGTAAGAATTATGGTTTGTGTTAGGGTTAGGGTTAGTTTTAGGTTTTGTGTTAGGGTTAGTGTTAAAATTACGGTATTGGTTATGATTGGAAAGAGGGTTAGAGTGAGGCATAGAGTTATTGTTAGATTTAGAGTTAGGCATAGGGATAGGGTTACTAATAGGTTATTGTTGGGGTTATGGTTAGTGTTAGGATTAGGGTTAGTTTTACTGTTAGGGTTTGTGTTAGGTTTATGGTTAAGTTTAGAGTTAGGTAAGGGTTAGGGTTAGGGTTAGGTTTAGGGTCCAGTTAGGGTTAGGGTTATTGTTAGGTTTATGATTAGGGTTAGGGTTCGAGTTAGTTATAGGGTTAGGGTTGGGGTTAGGTTTAGTGTTAGGGTTAGAGATAGTTTTATGGTTAGTGTTATGGGTGGAGTTTGGGTTAGGTAAGTGTTAGGGCTAGGTTGATCGTTAGAGTTAGTGTAAGGATTAGTGTTAGGGATAGGAATAGATTTAGGTTTAGGGTTAGGGTTAGGGTTAGGGTTAGGTTTAAGGTTAGGTTTAGGTTTATGGATAGGGTTAGTGTTATGGTTCATTTAGTGTTCCTAGTATCTTTATGGTTAGGTTACGTTTAGGGTTAGGGTTAATGTTAGTGTTAGGGTTAGGGTTAGATTTTGTGTTAGTGTTAGTGGTAGCGGTAGTGTTAGTGTTAGGTAAAAGTTAGGGTTAGTGTTTAGGTTTCTGTTTAGATTATGGTTAGGGTTATGTTTTGGGTTAGGGATTGTGTTAGGGTTATGGTTATTGTTAGGTTTATGGTTACATTATGTTTAGGATTAGGGTTAGGGATAAGATTACTGTAAGGGTTAGTGTAAGGTTAAGGATAGGGTTAGAGTTAGGTTTAGTACTATGGTTGTTGTTAATTTTAGGGTTAGGGTTAGGGTTAGGTTTAGGGTTAGTGTTAGTGTTAGAGTTAGGATAAGGTTTAGGGTTAGTTTTTTGATTAGGTTTTAGATTTGTGTTATGGTGATGGTTAGGATTATGTTTAGTGTTACAATTACGGTTAGGATTAGCGTTAGGGTTAGGGTTAGGTTATGGTTACAGCAGGGTTAAGGTTAGTGTTAGGGTTCGGGTAAGGGTTTGGATTAGGGTTAATGTTAAAGTTACATTTAGGTTTAGGGTTACATTAGGGTTGGGATTAGGTTTAGGGTTTGTATTAGGGTTAAGGACAGGGTAAGTGCTAGCTTTAGGTTTATAATTAGGGTTATTGTTAGGGTTACTGTTAGGTTTAGGATTAGGGTTATACTTTGGTTTAAAGTTAGTGTTAAGATTAGGGTTACATTTAGGGATAGTTAGGTTTAGGGTTAGGTTTAGAGATATTGTTACAGTTAGATTTAGGTTTAGGATTAGAGTTAGGGTTAAAGTTAGGATTAGTGTTAGTGTTAGGGTTAGTTTTAGGGTTTCTTTTAGGGTTAGGGTTAGGGTTACGGTAGGGTTTGTGAAAAGATTAGGTTTAGGGTTATTGTTAGGGTTAGGGTTAGGGTTACAATTAGAGTTAGTGTTAGTGTTAATGTTAGGGTTAGGGTTAGGATTAGGGTTTAGGTTAGTGTAAAGTTTAGCATTAAGGTTTGTGTAGGTGTTATGATACAGGTTAGCATTAAGGTTAGAGTTAGGTTGAGGTTTAGGGTTAGGTTAGGGTTAGGGTTAGAGATAGTTTTAGGGTTAGGAATAGGGTTAGGCTTAGGATTAGTGTTAGGGTTAGGGTTAGGGTTTGGGTTAAATTAGGATTAGTATTAGGGTTACAGTTCATGTTAGGGTTAGGGTTATGGTATGTGTTAGTTTTAGTTTTAGGTTTAGGTTTATTGTTTGGGTTACTGTAAGTGATAGGTTTAGGGTTACAATTAGAGTTAATCTTAGGTTTAGGGTTATGGTTAGGGTTAGTGTTACGGTTAGAGTTAGGGTTAAGTTTAAATTTAGGTTTGGGTTAAGGTTAGAGTTAGGTTTAGGGTTAGTGTTAGTGTTAGGGTTAGGTTTAGGATTAGGTTAGTGTTAGTGATAGCTTCTGGATATGTTTAGGATTAGTATTAGTGATAGGGTTAGGGTAGGGGTTAGTGTTAGTGTTAGACTTATGTTTAAGATTAGTGTAAGACTTAGTGTTAGTGTTAGGGATAGGGTTAAGTTCAGTGTTAGGGTTAGTGTTAAGGTTAGAGTTAGGGTTAGGGTTCATCTTAGGCTTAGGCTTAGGGTTAGGGTAAGTGTAAGCGTTAGGGTTATGCTTACAAATAGAGTTAGTGTTAATGTTAGGGTTAGGGTTGGTGTTAGAGTTAGCGTTAGTGTTAGGATGAGTGTTAGGGTTTCTCTTAGGCTTTCTGTAAGGTGAGGGTTAAAGTTAGGTTTAGGGTTATGGTTATAGTTAGGATTCAGGTTATAGTTGGGGTTAGGGTTAGGTTTGGGTTAGGGTTAGAGTTAAGGTTTATGTTAGGGTTAGGTTTTGGTTAGGGTTAGTGTTAAGGGTAGGGTTAGGGTAACAGTTTGGTTTAGTGTAAGGTTTAGGTTTAGGTTTCTTGTAAGTGTTAGGGTTGTGGTTTGTGTTAGGTTTAGGGTTAAGTTTAGGGTTAGTCTTAGGGTTAGGGTTTAGGTTAGGGTTAGTATTAAGGTTAATGTTAAATTAAGGATTAGTGTAAGGGTTAATGTTAGGGTTAATATTAGTGTTTGGGTTAGGGTTCATGTTAGCATTAGGGTTAAGGTTAGGATTCATGTTAGCATTAGGTTTAGGGTTAGTGTTAGGTTTAGGTTTAGGTCTAGGGTTAGTGTTTTGGTCAGGGTTCGGGTTAGGGATAGGTTTAGGTTTAGTGTTAGGTTTAGGCATAGTGTTAGGATTAGAGTTAGTGTTAGGGTTATGTTTAGGGTTACTTTTAAGTTTAGGATAAGGGATATGGTGAGTTTCAGGGTTAGTGTAAGTTTTAGGGTTAAGGTTAGTTTTAGTGTTAGGTATAGGTTTCGTTTTAGCATGAGGGTTAGGTTTAGTGTTATGGATAGGATTAGGTTTTTGGATTAGCTTTAGTGTAAGTGTTAGGGTTAGGGTTAGGGATAGTGTCAGGGTTAGGGATAGGTTTAGGGATAGGGCTAGGCTTAAGGTGAGGGTTAGTGTTATGGTTAGGGTTCAAGTTAGTTTTAGGGTTAGTTTCAGAGTTAGGATTAGGGTTATGGTTAGGGTTAGTTTCAGGTTTAGGGTTAGGGGTAGGGTTTCTGTTAGGGTTAGTGATAGAATTAGTGTTAGGGTTATGGTTAGGATTAAAGTTAGAATGAGGCTTAGGTTTAGATTTAGGGTTAGTTTTATGGTTACGGGTAGGATATTGTTATTGTTAGTGTTAGGGTTAGTGTTAGGGTTAAGATTAGGGTTTTTACTAGGGTTAGGGTTAGTGTGAGGGTTAGGGTTAGGGTTAGGTTTAGTGTGTTAGTGTTATGTTAAAGTTAGGGATAGTGTTAGGGTTAGTGATATGTTTAGAGTTACATTTAGGGTTAAAGTTAGGCTTAGAATTAGTGTTATGGTAGGATTAGGATTTGGTTAAGGTTAGGGTTATGGTTATGCTTAGGGTAAAGGTTATTTTTTGATTTAGGGTTAGGGTTAGTGTTTGGGTTAGGGTTAGGGTTAATTTTAGATTTAGCGATATGGTTAGGGTTATGGTTAGTGTTAAGTTAGTGTTAGGGTAAGGTTTAGGTTTAGGTTTACTGTAAGGGTTAGGGTTAAAAGATAGGTTTAGTGTTAGGGATAGGGTTAGGATTAGTGTTACATTTAGGGTTATTATTAGGTTTAGGAATAGTGTTTGTGTTATTGTTATACATAGATTTAGGGTTGGTGTTAAGGTTAGAGTTAGGGTCAGTGTTACAGTTGGGGTTATGGTTACAAAGAGCGTTAGAGTGAGGCAAAGTGTTAGTGTTATTGTTAGTTTTACAGTTACAGTTAGGTTAGGCATAGTGTTAGGGTTAGTGTTAGTGTTACTGTCAGTGTTAGCATTAGGATTATGGTTATTGACAAAGTTAGTGTTGGGGTTAGCGTTAATGTTAGATTAGGGTTAGTGTTAGTGTTAGTGTTAGTGTTCAGGTTAGGTAAGATTTAGGGTTAGTGTTAGGTTATGGTTAGGGTCATGTTTTGCTATAAGGTTTGTGTTAGGTTTATGGTTAGGGTTATGGTTAGGGTTAGGGTGATGTTAGGTTTAGGGTTAGGGTTAAGGTTAGTGTTAGGTTTAGGTTTAGGGTTAAGATTAGTGTTAGGTTTACAGTTACAGATAGGATTCATGTTAGGGTTAGGGGTAGGGTTGGTGTTAGGATTAGGGATAGGGTTAGGGTTAGCGATAGTGTTAGCATTATTGTATGTTCTGGGTTATGGTTAGGTTTAGGATTAGTTTGGGGGTTAGTATTAGACTTAGATTTAGGGTTAGTGTAGGGCAAGTGTTAGCTTTAGATTACGGTTAGGGTTAGAGTTATGGTGAGGCTTAGGCTTAGTGTTAGGTTAGGGTTAGGGTTAGGGTTAGAGTAATTGTTAGGGTTAGGGATAGAGTTAGGTTTATGGTTCATGTTAGAATTAGGTTTAGGTTTACAATTAAGGTTAGTGTTTGAGTTAAAGTTACTGTTAGGGTTAGGGTTTATGTTATGGTTAGTTTAAGGTTTTGTGTTAGGGTTAGGATTAGGATTAGTGTTAGAGTTAGGTTTAGGGTTAGGGTTAGATGAAGGTTAGAGTTATTATTAGTGTTAGGGTCAGAGTTGGGTTTAGGTTTCGGGATAGAGTGAGGGTTAGTGTTAGTGATATGTTAGGGATAGTGTTAGAGTTAGGGTTAGGGATAGGGTTAGAATTATGTTTAGGGTTAGGGTTAGGGTAAGGGTTAACATAAGGTTTAGGCTAAGGGTTAGGTTATGGTTTAGGGTTAAGGTTAGTGTTATGGTTAAAATTAGTGTTAGTGTAGATTTAGGGTTAGGGTTAGTGTTAGGATTAGGGTTAAGATTTGTCTTCTGGTTATGGTTAGAATTATGATTAAGGTTCTGGTTATGGTTACGATTAGGGTTAAAATTGGGATCAGGGTTAGGTGAATTATGGTTAAATATAGGGTTAGGTTTTGGGTTAGTGTTAGGGTTAGGTTTAGGATTAGGTTTAGTTTTTGGTTAGTATTAGGCTTATGGTTCATGTTAGGGTTAAAGTTTTGGTTAGTGTTAGCTTTAATTTTAAAGTTAGTGTTAGGGTTAGGGTTAGGGTAAGTGTTAGGGTTAGGGTTATAGTTAGGTTTTTGGTTAGTTTCAGGATTAGGGTTAGGTTTAGTGTTAGCTTATGGTTAGAATTATGGTGAGGGTCAGAGTTGGGTTTAGGATTAGGGTTATTGTTAGGGTTAGTTTTAGGGTTAGTTTTAGGGTTAGTTTTAGGGTTACAGTTAGGGTTAGAGTAAAAGTTATGGTTAGTGTTACTTTTAGGGTTAGTGTTATGGTTAAGGTTAGGGTTGCTCATAGGTTTAGAGTTATGGTTAGGATTATCATTTGTGTCAGGATTAGGGTTATGTTTAGTGTTAGTGTTAGGGTTAAGGTTAGAGTAAAATTTTCGTTTAAAGGTTAGGGTTAAGGTTAGATTTAGTTTTGTTTTAGGGTTAGGCTTAGGGTTAGTGTTAGGTTATGTTTTAAGTTAGTGTTAGCTTTAGGGTAGAGTTAGGTATCAGTTATGGTTAGGGTTAGGTTTAGGGATAGGTTTTCTCTTTAGGTTTAGGGTTTGAGATTGGTTTACAGTTAGGGTTATGGTTAGGGTTATGATAAAGTTTAAGATTAGGGTTAGAGTTAGGTTTAGGGTTAGGTTTAGGTTAGGGTTTGGATTAGGGTTAGTGTTAGTGGTAGTGTAAGGGTTAGGGTTAAGATTAGTGTTAGGGTGAGGGTTAGGATTTGGGCTAAATTAGGGTTAGAGTTAGTTTTATGGTTCATGTTAGGATTAAAATTAGGGTTAGGACTAGGGTTGGAGGTAAGGTTAGGGTTAGGTTAGGGTTAGATTAGGGTTAGGGTTAGGATTAGGGTAAGTGTTACTCATTAGAGTTCCTTATTAGGGTTAGAAATAGTTTTAGGGTTAGTGTTAGGTATTGGTTAAGATTAGTGTTCGGTTTAGGGATAAGTTTTGGGTTAAATTTAGCTTTTGTGTTAGGATTAAGGTAAGGGATTTTGTTAGGTTTAGGTTTACGGTAAGGGTTAGGGTTAGGGTTAGTGTTAAAGTTAGCTTTAGGGTTAGGGTTACGTTTTGTATTAGGGTTAACGTTAGGGTTAGTGTTAGGGTTACGTTTAGTATTAGGGTTAGGTTTAGTGTTATGGTTCGATTTTGGTTAGGGCTAGGGTAAGGGTTATTGTTTGAGTTTGAGTTATATTTAGTGTTAGTGTTAGGGGTAGTTTTAGTGTTAAAGTTAGGGTTAGGATTAGGGTTAGGTTTAGTGTTAAGTTTAGGATAAGGGTTATGGTTAGGTTTAGTGTTTGGGTTAGGATTAGTGTTAGGTATAGGGTTAGGGTTAGGTAGAGACTTAGGGTTAGTTTCAGGTTGAGGGTTAGCTTTAGTGTTAGGATTAGTGTTGTGGTTAATGTTAGGGTTATTTTAAGGTTATTGTTTAGTTTTGGGTTAGTGTTAGGTTTAGGGTTAGTGAATGTGTTACGGAGAGGGTTAGTGTTAGGATTCGTGATAGGTTAGGTTTACTTTTTGGGTTAGGATTAGGGTTAGAGTTAGTGTTACGGTTAGGGTTAGGGTTAAGTTTAGGGTTACTTTTAAAATTATATTTAGGTTTATGGTTGGTGTTAGTTTTTGGGTTAGAATTAGAGTTAGAGTTAGACTTTTGGATTATGTTTAGGGTTAGTTTTAGAGTTAGGGTTAAGATTAGGTTTAGGGTTAGAGTTAGGGTTAGTATTAGCGTTAGAGTTATGATTTGTGTGAGGCTGTTATGGTTAGAGTTTGTGTTAAGGTTAAAGTTAGATTTAGGTTTGGGGTTATGCTTAGTATGAGGGTTAAAATGAGGTTTAGGGTTAGGTTAGAGTTAGTTTTAGGGTTACGGGTAGGTTAGGGTTAGTGTTAGGGATAGGGTTAGGTTTAGGGTTAGTGATAAGGATAGGGTTGAGTTTAGGGTTAGTGGTAGGGTTAGGGTTAGTGTTAGGTTTAAGGCTAGGGTTAGGGTTGTGTTTAGTGTTAGGTTTAGTGTTGGGGTTAGGGTTAGAGTAAAAGTTAGGAAATGGTTAGGGTTAGTGAGGTTAGGATTAGGATTATGTTTTGGGTTAGGTTTTGTGTTAGGGTTACAGTTAGTACAGGGTTAGGGTTAGGGTAACTATAGCCTTAGGGTTAGGGTTAGGTTTAGGTTTAGTGTTAGGTTTAATGTTAAGTTTAGGGTTAGGGTTCATGTTAGGTTTAGGGTTAGGGTTAGGTTTATGGTTATGGTTAGTGTTAGGTTTAGAGTTATGGTTATGGTTATAATTAGTGTTTGGGTTAGTGTTAGAGTTACATTTAGGGATTGTTTTAGAATTAGGTTTAGGGGTACTGTTAGGGTTAGGGTTAGGTTTAAGGTGAGGCTTGGGGTTAGTGTTAGGATAGGGATAGGGTTAGGGTTAGAGTAAGTGTTAGGTTAGGTTTAGGGTTTGTGTTTGGGTTAGGTTTACAGTTATGATTAGGGTTATTATTAGTGTTTGGGTTAAGTTTAGGGTTAGGTTTAGGGTTAGGGTTAGGAATAGTTTTAGGGTTAATGTTATCATTAGATTTAGTGTTAAGGTTTTTCTTATTGTTAGGGTTAGGATTAGGGAATTGTTAGTGTTAGGGATAGGGTTAGGGAAAGGATAAGGGTTTGGGTTAGTGTTAGGATTTGGTTAGGATTAGGTATCAGTTATGGTTAGGGTTAGGTTTAGGGATAGGGTTTCTGTTATGGTTAGGGTTATGGTTAATGATGGGGTTAGAATTTCAGTTAGGGTTAGGGTTAGGGTTAGTGTTAGGGTTAGGGTTAGGGTTAGGTTTAATGTTATGGTTAGGGTTAGAATTAGGGTTAGAGTAAGTTTTAGGTTTAGGGTTAGGGTTAGGGTTACAATTAGTTTTAGTATTAGTATTAAGGTTAGTGTTAGGTTAAGTGTTAGGTTTAGAATTAGGGTTAGTGTTAGGTTTAGCTTAGCGTTCGTGTTGGGGTTCTGCTTAGTGTTATAGTTTGGGTTACAATAAGTGTTAAGTTTAGGGTTAGAGTTAGCTTAGGGTTTGGGTTAGGGTTAGGTTTAGGGTTATTGTTAGAGTTAGTTTTGGGTTTAGTGTTTGTGTTAGGGTTAGTGTTAGGTTTTAATTAGGGTTAGGGTATGGTTTAGGGTTCATATTAGGTTTAGCATTCGTTTTAGGTTTAGGTTTAGGGTTAGGGTTAAATTTAGGGTTAGAATTGGGGTTAGTGTTAGGATAAGGGTTAGTGTTAGTGTTTGGGATAGTGCTACAGTTAGGTTTAGGGTTACTGTTAGTTTTAGGGTTAAGGTTAGTTATAGGTTTAGGGTTAGGGTTAGGGTTAGTGTTAGAGTGAGATTTAGTGTTACAGTTAGGTTTAGGTATAGTGTTTGGATTAAGGTTATGGTTAGCGTTAGGTTTAGTTTTAGGATTAGGTTTAAGATTAGTGTTAGAATTTGTGTTGTTGTAGGGTTAGGGTTAGGGTTTGTGTTAGAGTTAGTGTTAGTGTTAGGGTTTTGGTTATGTTTAGGGTTAGTGTTAGGGTTAGGTTTAGTGTTAGTTTTAGGTTAGGGTTAGGGTTATTGCTAGTGTTAGATTTAGGGTTAGGTTTAGGGTTAGAGCTCGTGTTAGGGTTAGCGTTAGGTTTAGCTTTAGCTTTAGGGTTCGGGTTAGGGTTAATGTTAGGGTTAGGGTTAGGGATAGGTTGAGGTTTAGGGTTAGTGTTAAGGTTTGAATTAGGGTTAGGTTTAGGGTAACTGTTAGTGTTAGGGTTAGGGTTAGGTTAAAGTTAGGGTTTGGATTAGGGTTACGGTTAAAATTTGTGTTAGTGTTAGGTTTATGATTAGTGTTAGGTTTAGAGTTAGTGTTAGGATTGTGTTTAATGTTAGGTTTAAGGTTAGCGTTTGTGTTATGGTTACAGTTAGAGTTATTGTTATGGTTATGGTTATGGTTAAACATAGGATTACTGTTAGGGATAGGGTTAGGCTAGTGTTACATTAGGGTTAGGGTTAGGGATAGGGTTCAGGTTAGTGTTAGGTTTAGGTTTAGGTTGAAGGTTAGAGTTAGACTGAGGGTTAGGGTTAGGGTTTGGATAGATGATAAGTTTAGGTTTAGGGTTAGGGTTAGAGTGAGGTTTAGTGTTACGGTTAGTGTTAGTGTTAGGGTTAGGGTTAGGTTTAGGGTTAGTGTTATGATTAGGGTGAGGTTTCATGTTTGGGTTACGGTTAGAGTTAGTGTTAAG
Source organism: Marmota monax (assembly GCF_021218885.2). Classification (NCBI taxonomy): domain Eukaryota; kingdom Metazoa; phylum Chordata; class Mammalia; order Rodentia; family Sciuridae; genus Marmota; species Marmota monax. Next base: position 123,472 of record NW_026692226.1, read on the forward strand.
TGTAGGGGTAAGATTAGGGTTAGTGATAGTGATAGGGTTGGGCTTAAGGTTAGGGTTAGTGTTAGTGTTATGGTTAGAATAAAGTTAAGTTTTTGTTTCCTGGTAGGGCTAGGGTTACGGATAGTGTTAGGATTAGGATAAAGGTTAGGTGTCACGACCCCTTGCCTGCAAGGAAGACGCAACTCGAGAATCTTCTTTCAACAGTTTATTCAGGCCCTGGATATTTCTTCTTCTCCCTCTTGGATGCCCCTCCCAGCCTTAATAAAGCATCCCAAGCCCCAATGCAAAGCTGCCGCGTGGAACTTTCTCACAGGGTGATGAAAAATCATGTGCCAAATTTCCCAGATAAGAAGTTGTTTGTCACAGACCACAGCGGAGCCAGCGTCATCTTGTAATGGTGACCATAATCTGCAGAAACGGCAGAAGCGGCTCACCACAGTTCCCCCTTTCTGTTTTCTTAAAACAATACAGGCGAGAGTAGAGGTCCTATCCCACTGTGCAGAAGTGGCTGCATAGTATGGCTCAGTCCTAAGGAGGGCCCTTCCCCAGATCTGAGGCCATATCAGCCGACGCCTTTTTTCGTGGGGCGGGGCGTGGACGCATCTAACCCGCATGCAATAGGACATGCTCTCCTTGAGGTCCACGTCAAGGATCACTCAAGTGCAGTGCCTTGCCTCGCATCCTGTATCGTGACGATGGTGGACAAAGGGGGATAGCTGAGGCTGAACTGTGTATAACGACAAACAAGTTGACAGCACCCTGAAAGAAAGGCACGGACTTTAAGGTGATAGAGAAGCACTAGTGTGGAAACCCATCTGCGTGCAATGGCAGTAAGACCGGCAGAGTGCAAGGGCTTTCCAACACTAAGATAATAACAAGGAAAGTCATGTCGATCCCAGTGCAATGTTATAATAACTTGGGGTGTAACGACCATGACAAAGGTTTGCTGCTTAAGATGCGCAAGCCAGACTTGAGGTGAGTTGCCATTTTCTAAAGCTGCAAGAGGTTGTATGATCATAGCCTTTTCTTGTGCATGGCGAGTTTTAAGGTGACAGAGAAGCCACAAACAAAGTAAAACACCGAAGCAACACATTGCACCAAAAATGCCTACTCCCACCCATTCTTTGAAGAAGGAAAAAGCAGAAGATATCCAATCGGTGAATTGACCCAAAGTCACTGGTTCGACACGGGTACTATTCAAAACAGCAATCTGAGTTAGTTGAGACTGGATCAAGTTTTCTGCTGCCATGGACCAATTTCCGGCCAAATATTCGCCAATGATGCGGGAGGCATTCCTGGAATCATTAAATCTGACAGAGGTTATGCATAAATGTGCACGTTGGTCAACACAACCCAAAAGCACCAAGTCTGCCAATTCTTCTACCTGAGCTTGGAGTAAATCTATTCTTTGGTTGGCCGCTAAAATCCCTGACAAAATATGTTGATTAATTGAATTTTGGGACTCAAGTATGGTGGAAGTTTGTTGAACAACTTGATTAATGGTGGCAGCAGTTTGTACTTGACTGGCCATGGCCACTCCGGCCGTAACCGCTGCAGCAGCAGACACTGCCACAGCTGTCACTATAGCTGCCGTAATTCCAAAATCCCTGCGGACTCTAAGTAGCTCAACAATGGGGAATTTATCTGGGTCCGCAGTGACTGGGATTGGGACAAAGGTTGGAATTTTCATAACCACTGCTACAGTCCAAGAACCATTCCAACACTCAGATAAGAGACAGGTAACACTAGAACAATCCAGCATCCCTGACGAGGTGTCATTAGCCAAAAGGAGCAAGAATGGGGATTGGACGCAGACCATTGAAGGGGGAAAAGTGGCATTATATAGCAAAGAGTTGAACGAAACAGATGTAAGTCTATTACCTCGTTCACTCCCCCTAACAGTGCCAGAAACATTAGCCAGCCAACTTCTGACTCCCAGCAATTGAGCCAATGCAGAAATATCAGCTGAAGCCCCCTTCTCATTGGAAATCAGCCATTGAAACCAGGACCAACCTACTCCTGTAGAGGAGTTGGCACTATGGTTAAAGTTATAAACATACCTCTTAAGAGAGGGGGAAAAGGAGAAACCCTTAGCAACTTGAAGTTTCTCCCAAGAATGATCCTGACAAGGCATAAATGTTGGGGGGAAACCAAGATTAGGGGTACAGTAAGGAGAGGCCTTGAAATGAGTGGCATTGTAAGTACTATTAGAAGAAGGAGGCACTGGGATTAGTACCTTGGAGATCATAGCCAAGGTAGTTATGTTTAAAGCAGAGCTATTTACAGGGGTCCCTGAACCTGATTGCTTCCCTGAAACTACTTGGCTCAGTACGGCATTAATAATACTCCCTGAGACCTGATTGGACCGCAATGGGTCCTCCCAATTAGTCAAATTTTTGGTCTTAAGGCTGATGCAATTAGCGTTTCCAAGGCTGAAACAAAAAACTCCTGTGAGATTAACCTGAGATTGATTAAAAATGCTCTCCACGTCCCCTCTAGGAGAGGCACAGGGAGCAGACATCTCACATGAGGTCGAGAAAAAAGTGGGGAGGACACTAGAACTACCATGAACCGGCATCGGCATTGGCCAAGCCCGTGCCACTGCCCACCACTGCATTGGTGTCGTCTGTGCCATCGGCACCAGCACCAGAACCAGAGCACGTAGCAGAGTGAAGATCCTCATCACAGGGTTGCTGTGGTATCTCTTGTTGCTGGTTGGTTGATGTCAAGACTCTTCTTGTCAGGCGTTCAGGGACCCACAATGGCTCCGTGCGATCCTGGGGTAAAACACATACAGATCCTCGTGCCCATGTCAGCACGGGGTCGGGGCCGTTCCATTGGCCCGTAAGAACATCCTTCCACTTAACATAGCCAATCAAAGAGGGCTGAGGGGACACATGTCTATCAGCCACAGAGCGACCATGAATATCCAAATTCAAAAAATTAATGGTAAAGAGAGCTAAGGACAGGCGTTCTTTAGGATTGTGTTCAGCTCCTATTCCCCCTTTTTGTTTTTGTAAAGTTTCCTTTAAGGTGCGATGAGCATGCTCAACAATGCCTTGTCCTTGAGGATTGTAAGGCAGACCATGAGTAAGTTGCAATCCCATGGTAGAACAAAAGGATGTAAATTGTCTGTCAGTATAAGCAGGTCCATTATCAGTCTTAAGGGATGCAGGAGCACCCCATGCTGCCCATGCTTCTAGGCAATGAGTAATAACATTATGTGCCTTCTCTCCCGACAAAGCAGAGGCATGAATAACTCCAGAGCACGTATCAACAGAAACATGTACATACTTGAGGTTACCAAAGTCAGGTATGTGCGTCATATCCATTTGCCAGACAACCAATGGCTTCAATCCCCGTGGGTTCACTCCATAAGTAGGAGGATGAAGAAATGTGACACAATGGGGACATTGTAATACTATCTGACGAGCATCCACTCTTGAAATGGAAAAACGCCTGTGCAGCGTTAAAGCATTAACATGGAAATTCTGGTGAAATAATTTAGCCCCCTCTAAGGAGGAAGCCAAGCATATCAACTGGCCTCTAGTGGCTGAGTCTGCACAGGCATTACCCTGTGATAACAGACCAGGAAGAGAGGTGTGAGCCTGTATGTGCATTGGATAAAAAGGAGCAGTGCGGCTACAGATAAGTTGTTGAAGCTGATTAAAGTAAGCAGATACATTATGGGCATTACTAATAGCTCCCACGGCCTCCAGGACTTTGAGTGCTTTTACCACATAAATGGAGTCCGAGATAAGATTAAAAGGAAAAGAACACTGTTTAAAAACCTCAATAACAATTTGCAGTTCAACCCATTGTGGATTACCAGGAGCAAATTGATGCTGAACAGGGGGAGAATCATTAATTACATAAGCTCCCATTCCAGACTTGGAACCATCAGTGAAAATATTGACAGCCCCCGGAATTGGATTGGGTGAAGTTACCTTAGGGAAAATGATGGGATGTTCTTTAACAAAATGGAGTAATGGATGGGAAGGGTAATGATTATCAATATCCCCTTGAAATGAGCAACATAGAATAGCCCAGTTGTCTAGAGTAGCACACAAAACATTAAGCTGAGCCTTAGTATAGGGTATAATAAGAGAAGAAGGTGATTGTCCGAAAAATTGAATGCTTTGGTGGATCCCTTTAAGTGCTAACGCTGCAACAGCATCAGGATAGTATTCTAAAGATTTTCCTGGGGATACATGTGGGTGGATCCATAGTAAAGGCCCATCTTGCCACAGTACTCCAGTAGGCTGCCGCATAGTGGCAAGCACACATAACTGGAAAGGTTTATCACTGTGGAGCCTGCATAGAGTAGCATGATGTATAGCTTCTTCTACTGTTATGAGGGCTGCCCTAGCCTCTTTGGTGAGGCTACGAGGAGAAGCAAGATATGGATCACCCTTAAGGGTAGCATACAAAGGCTGGAGCACACCATTAGGAATATGTAAATATCCCCTTATCCAATTAATATCCCCCAGCAGTTTTTGAAAATCATTCAGAGTTTGGAGATCCTGAGTTCTTATTGTGATTTTTTGTGGTTTCAATTTGTCATACCCAATGATTGCTCCCAAATACTCAATAGAATTTCCCGTTTGAACCTTTTCAGGTGTGATATGTAGCCCATATTGAGCTAACAGCTTTACTAAGTCTCTATAGGCCTCATTAACTGTCTGCTCTAACTTAGCGGCAATAACACATCATCCATATAATGAATGATCTTGATGGAGGAATACTTATGTCTGAGAGGTGCGAGTGCCTTCCCCACATACATCTGGCACATCGTGGGACTATTAGCCATTCCCTGCGGCAACACTACCAACTCAAACCTAAGATCTGGCTCCTCGTGGTTACACGAGGGAAGGGTGAAAGCAAAACGTTGTGAGTCTTTAGGATGCAAAGGAATAGAAAAGAAACAGTCTTTAGTGTCAAAAGCGATAATATGCCAGCCCTGAGGAATAGAGGAGAGCAGAGGCAGCCCTCTTTGAATGGGCCCCATAAGTTGCATTTGAGCATTAACTGCTCATAAATCATGCAGTAGGCGCCACTTTCCTGATTTTTTCCTAATAACAAATATGGGAGTATTCCATGGAGAAGTAGAAGGTTGGATGTGACCCAAGTCCAGTTGTTCTTTGATTAAATTATGGGCTGCTGCCAATTTAACCGAGGGAAGAGGCCACTGAGGCACCCAAACAGGCTCCTCGGTGAGCCATGTTATGGGTATTTAAGCCCCAGTGGCCCCTAGGAAAAACCCAGATCAAATCTGTTAAGCTTTTGATGACCTTGCACAGGATGCCTATGCCCCTGTAGATGTTTTCCTAGTCCTAGACCTGGCCTATACGCCATATTTTGCATAATCTGTTGAGACACCGGGGAATAGTCATTACTAAGAGTGAACCCCATGTCTTTCATCAGATCACGACCCCATAAAGAGATAGGTAAATCAAGTACATAAGGCTGAAAGGTGCCATTGTGTCCTTCTGGGTCCTTCCAAGATAGATGTCTACAGCTGATTTGAGGGGCTTGGGCATATCCCAAACCTCTCAGTGATTGATCTGAGAGCTGCACTGGCCACCCCTTTGACCAGTCCTTTTGTGCAATTATACTACGATCTGCTCCAGTATCCAGCAATCCCAAAATTGATTTGCCTTCTATGGTTAAGTTTAAAGTAGGACGGTCATTCATATCTAAGGACAAATAAACAGAATTCCCTCCAGTAACTCCAATCTCATCACTTGTCCTTGAAAAGGAACCAGCAGGAAAGCGGGTATGCAGACTGGGTAGAAGTAGCAATTGGGCAATCCGGTCTCCTGGGGATATAGATACAATGCCCCTTGGAGCTTCCACCATAACTTATATTGTCCCTACAGTATCAGGGCTAATGACTCCAGGAAAGACATGAAGACCTTGTAAAGTAGAAGATGCACGTCCAATTAGCAAACCTACAGTGCCAGGAGGTAAAGGCCCTTTGAACTCAGTTTCCACCAATTGGACTCCCATCTTAGGTGTTAATACGAGTCTGGAGGTGGAACAGAGGTCCAATCCCGCGGCACCTGTAGTGGCTCTCCGCGTCTCAAGGGATGGCGTAGAGATGGCCATGTCTCGGGTTTGGGTGTGACATTCTCCATTGCCCCATATATTTGTGGGCCCTGGGGTCGGGGGCCCCTTCGGCCGGTTTTTGGCCCAGCTGAAATAGGCTGTCCATGGATGTCCCTCACTGATATACACTCTTTTGCCCAATGCTTCCCTTTTTTACATTTTGGACACAGCCCTGGTTGACGAAAGCCATTGGAAGGGCCGCCGTGAGGGGGTCCAGTAAAATTATCTTTTTTAGGACATTCACGTCTGAAATGACCGGGCTGACCACAATGGAAGCATGTTCCGGCACCAGGATTGCCCCCTTTTGCCACCCGAAGGACAGCAGCTGCAAGACCTGCATTAGTTAAAGGTACTCCAATCTCTCTACACACTTTCATCCATGTTTCTATGCCCTTATTTTTATAAGGAGTGATTGCCGCTTTACATTCCTTGGTGCATTGCTCAAAGACCAATTGCTTGATAAGGGGCATGGCTCTATCAGGATCCCCAAAAATCTTTCCAGTGGCATCCACCATCCTTGCTACAAAATCTGAAAAGGGTTCTGTAGGGCCTTGTAGAATCTTGGTCAAATTACCAGACACCTCTCCTCTATTTGGAAGCGACTTCCATGCCCGAATGCAAATGTTGTTAATTTGATCATATGCCTCAAGAGGAAATCCTGTCTGTTGATTTGCAAATCTACCCTGTCCCAAGAGCATATCCTTGTCCCAATGGGGGTGTCCCGCTGCATGGTTTTGGGCGGCCTGCTCTATTGCGCCCTCTAGCACGAATGCTCTCCAGTCCAAATATGTACCCGGGGAAACGCAAGCCTGAACAAGGCTAGCCCAATCAGAGGGAGTCATACAGTATCTAGACAGATTTTCCACCTGAGTCAGCGTGAAGGCGGCATCCACCCCATAAGTGCGTACAGACTCCGCCAGGGTCTTCACAATTTTAAAATCTAAGGGTTCATGGACTCTTCCCCTGTTGTCATCCTGAAAAACTGGATAAGCAAGACCCATCTCAGCGTGAACAGCCCTCCATGTTTGGGCATGGAAAGCTCTTCCCGAAACGCCGCCGCCATCCGGCGGTGGATCCGGGGGATCACTTTTCTTGAGCCCTTGTTTATCTGTGTTCCCTTCTCCTATAGCTAAACTCCCTAGCTGACGAGACAGCCTCCCGAGCTCGTCCTCCTCATCCTCCTCCTCCTCTCACCAACTTTCGCATGGGGGTGTACGCAGCGTACTGAGATCTGGATACAACCGTTTCCTCCCCCGTCTCATGCTCCGCACACTCCCATCCTCCCGAGTCACTTCACTTTCTGCCGTCTCCGATTTTTCCTCATGCAATCGCTCTAAAACCTCCTGTCCTTTAGTAAGTGCTTCCTGACATCTGTCATCTGTAAGGCAACTACGGACCATTTTCCAAAGGGGGATCACCCCACCCTATAATATGCCCTGTTCAGAAGCAAAGTCAAGATCTTTGCCTAATTTATCCCAAATAGGCACAATAAGGCTGCCCGAAAATGCAAACCACGGTGCAGCGATATCTTTCTTCTGTAAAAATCTCTGTAAAGTACTATGTTTCACGTCCAGACCCTTGGAACGTAACAGGCCATCTAGGGCCAGGAGAAGCGGACTTGAAGATGCGGCACCCATGACACAACAACAAAGAAAGCACAAAAGAAAGAAAGCGAAAGTAGGAGCGAAAGTTCACAGTGCAGCTGCAATAAAATGTAAGGCTCTCTCTTTCATTACAGAGGAGCTGTCCCGCTTTGGTCGCGGATACCACTTACTAGGGACTAACCCTGCTTTGATCGTGGATCCCACTTACCTGGGAATAACCCCGCTTTGATCGCGGATCCCACTTACCTGGGACTAACCGGTGCACCACCCCTGACTGTTGAAAGTTCTGGTTCCCGGGTTTCAGCACCACTTGTCGTGACCCCTTGCCCGCAAGGAAGACGCAATTCGAGAATCTTCTTTCAACAGTTTATTCAGGCCCTGGATATTTCTTCTTCTCCCTCTCGGATGCCCCTCCCAGCCTTAATAAAGCATCCCAAGCCCCAATGCAAAGCTGCCGCGTGGAACTTTCTCACAGGGTGATGAAAAATCATGTGCCAACTTTCCCAGATAAGAAGTTGTTAGGGTTAGGGTTACAGTTAGGGTTAGGTTAGGGTTAGGGTTAGGGTTTGTGTTAGGTTTAGGCTTAGGGTTAGTGTTAGTTTTAGGTTTAGGTTTTGGTTTAGGGTTAGGGTTAGGGTAATGGTTAGCATTAGTGTTTGGTTTCGTGTTTTAATGAGGTTTAGTGTTAGTGTTAATGTTAGGGTTAGGGTAATTGTTAGGTTTAGGGATAGGGTTACGGTGAGGGTTAGGTTTAGGTTAAGGGTTAGGATTATTGTTAGGTTTAGGATTAAGGTTAGTGTTAGGATTAGGATTAAAGTTAGGGTTAGAGTTAGTGTTAGGGTTAGGGTTAGCTTTTGTGTTAGGGTTATGGTTAGTTTTACGGTTAGGTTTAATGTTAGTGTTTGGGTTAGGTATAGGGTTATGGTGAGGGTTAAGTTTAGGTTTAGGTTTCGGGTTATTGTTAGGGTTAGGATTAGGTTTAGGGTTAGAATTAAAGTTAGGGTTAGGGTTAGTTTTAGGGTTAGGGATAGACTTAGGGTTAAGGTTTCTGTTACAGTTAGGGTTAGTGATAGGTTTAGTGTTAGGGTTAGTGTTAGGGTTGGGGTTATGATTTGGGTAATGTTTAGGCTTAGTTGTATGATTAGGTTTACGGTTTGTGTTATTGTTAGGGTTAGGATTAGGTTTATTGTTAGGGTTAGTGTTAGTGTTAATATTTGGGTTTGGTTAGGTAAGCATTAGTGTTAGGGTTAGGTAAAGGTTAGGTTTATGGTTTGGGTTAGGGTTGTTGTTAGGTATAGGATTAGGGTTAAGTTTTCTGTTAGAGTTAGGGATAGGGTTAGGTTTTCTGTTAGGGTTAGGATTAGTTTTATGGTTAGGTTTATGGTAATAGTTACTGTTAGGTTTGGGTTAGAGTCCAGTTAGGATTATCTTAGGGTTAGGGTTAGGGTTTGGGTTATGGTTAGGATAGGGTTAGTTTTAAGGTCAGGATTCATGTTAAAATGAGGGTTAGGTTTAGGATTAGGGTTAAGTTTAGGTTTACAGTTAGGGTTAGTGTACTGTTAGGGTGAGGGTTAAGATTAGGGTTTCTTTTAGTTTGGGGGTTAGGATTACATTTATGTTTAGGTTTAGTGTTAGTGTTAGTGTTAGGTTTAGGGTTAAGCTTCGGGTTATGGTTAGGGTTAGGGTTAGGGTAAGTTTGAGGGTTAGGGTTAGGGTTATGGATAAAGTTAGAGTTATGTTTAGAGTTAAGTTAGGGTTAAGTTTAGGGTTAGGATTAGGATTAGGGTTAGTGTTAGGGTTTGATTTAGGGTTAGGGTTAGTGTTTCTTTTATGGTTAGGGTTAGCGTTAGGTTAGGGTGAGGGTTCGGGATAGATTAGGGTCAGGATTATGGTTGGGTTAGGGTTTGTGTTAAGGTTAGATTTAGAGTTAATGTTAGTGTTAGTGTTAAGGTTAGGATTAGGATTAGTGTTAGTGTTAAGCTTAGGAATAGGTTTAGGGTTAGTTTTAGGGTTAGGGTTAGTTTGGGTTTTGGATTAGGGTTGGGCTTAATGGAATTACTACGGTTAGTGTTAGGGTTAGTGTTATGGTTATGGTTAGGGTTAGTATTCGGGTTAGAATAAGGTTTAGGTTTAGGGTAAAGGTTGGGGTTAAATTTATTGTTAGATTTAGGGTTAGTGTTAGGGTTAGGGTTTTAGTTAAGTTTAGGGTTAGGTTTAGATTTAGTTTTAGTGCTAGGATTTGTGTTAGTGTTAGGGTTTGTGTTAGGGTTAGTGTTAAGGTTAGGTTTTGGGTTAGGGTTAGGGTTAGGTTTAGGGTTAGGGATAGTGTTATATTAGGGTTAGGGTTTGGGTAAGGTAAGGGATAGAGTTAGACTTCGGGTTATGGTTGATCTTAGGGTTAGGGTAAGGGTTAGGGTAGGGTTAGGGATAGAGTTAGGCTTGGGGTTATGGTTCTTCTTAGGGTTAGGGTTAGTGTTAGTGTAATGGCTACGGTTACGGTTAACAAAGAACTAGTGTTAGTGTTATGGTTAGGCTAAATATTAGAGTTAGAAATCGTGTTAGATTTAGGAATATGTATGGGTTAGTGTTATGGTTAGGGTTATGCTTAGGGTTAAGGTTGGTGTTAGGGTTAGGGGTACAGTTAAGTTTAGTTTTAGGGTATGGGTTAGGGTTAGGTTTAGGCTTATGGTTAGTTTAGTTTTAGGTTTAGGTTTAGAATTTGATTTAAGATTAGGGTTAGGGTTAGTGTTAGCATTAGGGATATGATTAGGATTATGTTAGGATTAGTGTTATTGTTAGTATTAAATTTTGCATTAAGTTTAGGTTTGGGGTTAATGGTAGGGTTAGAGTTAGGGTTAGTATTAGGGTTACGGTTAGGGTTAAGTTTAGGGTTAGAGTTTGGGTTAAGATAAGGGTTAGGATTAGTGTTAGGGTTAGTGTTAGTTTTAGAATTAAGGTTCATGTTAAGCTTAGGGTTATGGTGAGTTTTAGGGTTAAGTTTAGGTTTAGGATTAGGGTTAGGTTTAGTCTTAGTGTTTGTTTTAGGGTTAGGGATAGGGCTAATATAGTGTTAGGGTTAGGGATACTTTTAAAGGTAGTGTTATGGTTACAGTTAGGTTTAGGGTTAGTATTTGGTCAGTGTTAGGGTTCAGGTTAAAGTTAGTGATAGGGTTAGGTTTAGTGTTAAGGGTATCATTAGTTTATGGTTAGGGTTATGGTTAGTGTTAGGGTTATGATTAGGGTTTGAGTTAGGATTAGGGTTAGAGTTATTGTTAGTTTTAGTGTTAGAGTTAGGATTAGGTTAGGGATAGGGTTTATGTCAGTGTTAAATTTTGTGTTAGGGTTAGTGTTAGGATTAGGTTTAGGGTGAGGGTTAGTGTTATAATTAGGGTTAGTGTTAGGGTTAGTTTTAGGGTTAGGGTTAGGGTTAAGTTTAAAGTTACAGTTAGGGTTAAAGTAAGGTTTAGGATTAGGGTTAGAGTTTGTGTTAGTGTTTGAATAAATGATTGTGTTAGTGTTCGGGTTTGAGTTAGTGTTAGTGTTAGGGTTAAGGTTAGGTTTGTGTTACAGTTAGGCTAAGGGGTAATTATAGTGTTAGAGTTAGGAATAGGTTAGAGTTATGAGGGTTAGGGTTACGGTTAGAGTTAGGGTTAGTGTTAGGGATAGGGTTAGTGTTATGGTTAGTGTTATGATTAGGTTTATGGTTAGTATTAGTGTTAGTGTTAGGGTTAGTGTTATAATAAGGTTAGGTTTAGGGTTAGTGTTAGGGTTAGTGTTAGGTTTAGGGTTAAGTTTAGGTTTAGTTTTAGGGTTAATGTTAGGGTTAGGGTTAGTTAGGGTTAGGGTTAGGGTTAGGGTTAGCATTTCTGTAAGGGTTAGGGTTAGGGTTAGTGTTAAGTTTATGGAAAAAATAGGGTTATATTTAGGGTTAGAATTAGGGTTAGGTTTACTCTTAGGTTTATGATTAGGTTTAGACTTACAGTTAATGTTAGTGTTAGGGTTAGGTGTAGAGTTAGGGTTAGGGTTAGGGTTAGGGTTAGGCTTTGTGTTATTGTTAGGTTTGGACTTATGTTTAGGTTTAGAATTAGTGATACAATTGGAATTGGGGTTAGGTTTATTGTTAGAGTAAGGTTTAGGGTTAGGGTTAGGGTTACAGTTGGTGTTAGTGTTAGAGTTAGTGGTCAGGTTAGTGTTAGGTTTAGTGTTAGAGTTAGGGTTAGACTTAGGATTCGTGTTAGAGTTAGAATTATGGTTTGCATTACGGTTAATGTTAGGGTTAGGGTTAGAGTTAGGTTTAGGTTGGGGTTTAGGGTTAGGTTTAGGGTTAGTGTTAGGGTTAGTTTTAAGGTTAGGGTTAAGTTTAAGTTCATTTTAGGGTTAAGTTTAGGTTTAGGGTGAGTGTGAGTGTTAGAATTAGTGTACATGTTCGTGTTATGGATAGAGTTAGGGTCAAAGGGTTACTGTTAGGTTTAGTGTTAGTGTTTGCGTTTGTGTTAGGCTTAGGGTTTATTTTACTGTTAGGATTAGGGATAGGTTTAGAGTAGTATTATGGTTAGGTTTAGGTTTAGGGTGAGTGTTATGATTAGTGTTAGGGTTACGATTAGTGTTATGGTTAAGATTAGTTTTAGGCTTTGGGTTAAGATTAGTGATAGGGTTAGGTTTAGGGTTAAGGTTACTTTTAGGATAAGCATTAGGGTTATGGTGAGGGTTAGGGTTAGTTTTAGGGTTAGGTTTAGGTTTTGAGTTAGGAATAGGCTTAGGTTTATTGTTATGGTTAGGGTTTCAGTTAGGATTAGGATAGGGTTAGGGTTAATGTTAGTGTTAAGTTTTGTGTTAGGGTTAGTGTTAGGATTAGGTTTATGGTTGCTTTAAATTTATGTTTAGGGTTAGGGTTAGTATTAAGGTTAGGGTTAATATTAAGTTTAGGGTTAGTGTTAGGGTTAAGGTAAGGGTAAGGAATAGGGTTAGTGTTAGTGTTACTGTTAGAATTAGAGTTTGTTTTAGGGTTCGGGTTAGGGTGAGTGTTAGTGTTAGAGTTAGGATTAGGGTTGGTTTCTGTTAGGGTTAGGGTTAATTATACTCTTAGGGTTAGAGATAGGATTAGAGTTAGTGTTATGGTTATCGTTAGGGTTATGGTTAGGTTTAGGGTTAGGTTTAGGATTAGTGTTGGTGGTAGTGTTATGATTAGGGTTAGTGTTAGGGTAAAGGTTAGTGTTAGGTTTAGTATTAGGTTAGTGTTACAGTTAGGGTTAGGATTAGGTTTATTGTTAAGGTTTGTGTTAGGGTTAGGGGTAGTGTTAGGGTTATGAATAAGATTAAGTTTATATTTAGGGTTAGAATTAGGGTTAGGTTTAGTGTTAGGATTATGATTAGGTTTAGAGTTAGAGTTAATGTTAGTGTTAGGGTTAGGGGTAGATTTAGGGTTATTTTTGCTGTTAGGGTTATGGTTAGGTTTAGGTTTAGTGTTAGGTTTTGGGTTATGTTTAGGGTTAGAGTTAGTGTTAGTTTAGCATTTATGGTTAGGGTTAGATATAGTGATAGAATTAGGTTTGGGTTTAGGTTTATTGTTAGGATTAGGGTTAGTGTTGCGGTTTCTGTTAGTGTTAGGGTTAGGGTTGGGGTTAGAGTTAGACTTCAGGTTTGTGTTAGAGTTAGGATTATGGTTTGGATTAGGGTTAGTGTTAGGGTGAGGGTTAGAATTAGTTCTAGGGTTGAATTAGGGTTAGCGACACGGTTAGGCTTAAAAATAGTTTTAGGGTTAGGGTTAGGGTTAAGTTTAAGGTTTGTGTTATTGTTAAGTTAAAAGTTAAAATTAGGGTCAGGGTTAGTGTTATGGTTAAAATTAGTGTTCAGGTTATGGTGTAAGGTTAGGATTAGGGTTAGGGTGAGGGATAGTGTTAGGGTTAGATTTACTGTCAGTGTTTGTGTTAGGGTTAGGGTTAGGGTTTATTATAGTGTTAGGGTTATGGATAGGTTTAGAGTTGGTGTTAGGCTTAGGGTTAGGTTTAGGGTTAGTCTTATGATTAGTGTAAGGGTTAGGGTGAAGTTTAGTGTTAGGGTAAGGGTTACGCTTAGGGTTCATTTTAGAGTTAGGGTTAGTGTTAGGTTGAGGTTTAGGTTTGAGTGAGGATTAGGGTTAGGGTTATTGTTACGGTTAGGATTACAGTTAGGATTAGGATAGGGTTAGAGTTAATGCTAGTTTTAAATTTTGTGTTAGGGTTAGTGTTAGGATTATGTTTAGGGTTAGGGTTAGTGTTAGAATTAGGGGTAGGTTTATGATTAGATTTAATGTTAGGGTTAGGGTTAAGTATAGGGTTAGTGTTAGGGTTAAGGTAATAGTTAGGATTCAGGTTACGGTTAGTGTTAGTGTTCTGGTTAGTTTTACAGTTAGTCTTAGTGTAAGGGTTAGGTTTAGGGTGAGTATTAACATTCAGTTTAGGGTTTTGGTTATGTTTGTGTTATTTTTTGTGTTACGGTTAGGTTTAGATTTAATTATAGTGTTAGGGTTAGGGATAAATTTGGAGTCAGTGTTAGTGTTAAGGTTAGGGTTAGCGTTAGGGTAAGGTTTAGGTTTAGGTTTAGGTTTAGGTTTAGGGTTAGTGTTAAAGTTAGTGTTATGGTTACGGTTAGTTTTAGAGTTAGTGTTAGGGTTAGAGTTCGGTTTGGTGAAAGGAATAGGGTTAAGGTTTGTGTTAGGGTTAAGTTTAGAGTTAGGGTTTTGTTAGGGTTAGGGTTAGTGTTAGGGTTAGGTTTAGGATTAGTGTTAATGTTAGTTTTAGGTTTAGTTAGGGTTGAATTAGGGTTAGGGTTACGGTTAGTGTTATATTTAAAGTTAGTTTTAAGGATAGAGTTAGTGTTAGTGTTAGCGTTAGGGTTAGGTTTAGGGTTAGACTTAGGGTTAGCATTAGGCTTAGGCTTAGGGTTAGTTTTAGGTTTATTTTTAAGGTTAGAGTTAGTGTTAGTGTTAGGTTTATGATAAGTGTTAGGTTTGGTGTAAGCATTAGGTTTATTGTTAGGTTTATTTTTCAGGTTGGGGTAAGGTTTAGGTTTACGTAAGGTTTAGGATTAGGTTTACTGCTAGGTTTAGGGTTAGGGTTAGGGTTAGTGTTAGGATTAGGCTTTGGGTTAAAGTTAGGTTTAGGTCTAGTAATAGGGTTAGCGTCAGGTTTAGGTTTAGTGTTAGTGTTATGGTTACATTTAGGATTAGGGTTAGGGTTAGTATTAGTGTTAGGTTTAGTGTTAGGGTTAGGATTAAGTTTAGTGTTATGTTTAGGGTTAGGTTTTGTGTTAGGGTTAGGGTTAGGGTTTGTGTTAGTGTTAGGGTTATGGTTAGGATTAGGTTCAGTGTTAGGATTAGTGTTAGGGTTTGTGTTAGGATTATGGTTAGTGTTAGGTTTAGGGTTACACATAGGATGAGAATTAGGTACAGGGTTAGGTTTGTGTTTAGAATTAGTGTTAATGTTAGGGTTAGGGTTAGGGTTAGTGTTAGTGTGAGGGTTAGGTTTAGGGTTAGTGTTACAGTATATGATAGGATTAGGGTTACAATTAGGGTTAGGGTAAATGTTAGGGTTAGGATTAGGTTTAGGTTTAGGTTTAGGGTGAGTTTTAGAGTTAATTATAGGATTAGGGTTATTTTAGTGTTAGTGGTAGTGTTAGGGTTAGTGTTTTTGTTAGGTTTAGGGTTAGGGTTAGGTTTAGTGTTAGGGTAAGTTTAATGGGTAGGTTTAGGGTACTGTTATGGTTACTGTTTGGTTTAGGTTAGGGTTAGCGTTAGGGTTAGGTTAAGTTAGGGTTAAGTGTAGGGTAGGTTTAGTGATTGTGTTAGTGTTAGGTTACGTTAGGTTTAGGGTTTGTGTTAAGGTTAGGGTTAGGGTTAGGGTTAGGTTTGGATTCATTTTAGGGTAGGTTTAGGGTTAGCCTTAGGTTTATGATTAGGGTTAGACTTAGACTTAGTGTTATGGTTACAGTTAGGGTTAGGGTTAAGTTTAGGGTTAGAGTTAGGGTTAGGGTTCAGTTTAGGGTTAGGATTAGTGTTAGGGATATGTTTAAGGTTAGGTTTAGTGTTAAGCTTAGGGTTAGCCTTAGGGTTAGGGTAGGTTTTAGGGTTTGGATTAGAGTTCGTGTTAGGGTTAGGTTTAGTGTTAGTGTTAGTGTTAGTGTTAGGGTTAGGGTAGGTGTTAAGGTTAGGTTTGGGTTAGTGTTAGGATTAGTGTTAGGGTTTTTGGTTAAGGTTAGGAGTAGGGTTAGTGTTAGGGTTAGGATTAGCGTAAATTTAGGGTTAGGTTAGGGATAGGGATAAGGTTAAGTTTATGGTTTATGTTACAGTTAGTTAGGTTTAGGATTAGGGTTAGGGTTGCGGTTAGCATTAGGGTTAGTGTTAGGGATCGGGTTAGGTTTAGGGATAGGGTTAGTGGTAGGGTTAGTTTCAGCATTAGGATAAGGTTTAGGTTTACTTTAGGTTTAAAATTAGAGTTAGTGTTAGTGTTATGTTTAGGGTTAGGGTAAGTGTTAGGTTAGGGTTAGGGTTAGTGTTAGGATTATTGTTAAGTTAGGATTAGTGTATGGGGTAGGGTTAGTTTTGGGGTTGGGTTTAGGTTTGTGTTTAGGGTTCGTTTTAAGGATAGGGTTATGGTTAGATTTAGGCTAGGGTTAGGTTTTGGCTTAGAGTTCATGTTAGGGTTAGGGTTAGGAGTAGTGTTAGGTTTAGGTTTAGGGTTAGTGTTAGATTTACATTTAGGGTTAGGGTTAGTGTTTGGTTTAGAGTTATAATTAGGTTTAGAGTTAGAGTTAGGGTTAGGATTAGGGTTAACATCACGTTTTAAGTTAGGTTTAGTTTTAATGTAAGGGGTAGGGTTAGGGAGAGGATAAGGGTTTGGGTTAGTGTTAGGGTTATGGTTAGGTTTTGGTTTAAGTTTTGAGTTAGGGTTAGGGTTGATGTTACTGTTAGGTTTAATGTTAATGTAAGGTTAGGTAAGGGTTAGGGTTGGGGTTAGTGTTATGGATAGAATTAGCATTAGGCTTAAGGTTAGAATTATGGTTAGTGTTAGGTTTCGGATTAGGTTTACGGTTAGGGTTAGGTTTATGGTTAGGTTTAGGGTTAGGATTAAGTTTAGGAAAGGGCTAGGGTTACTGTTAGGGTTAGGGTTAGAGTTCTTGTTAGAGTTAGGGTTAATGTAAGGTTTAGGTTTTGGGTTAGTGTTACGGTTAGTTTTAGTGTTAGAGTTAGTGTTTGGGTTAGGTTTAGGATTAGGGTAATGTTTAGAGTTAGATTTAGGTTTATGATTAGGTTTAATGTTAGTTTAGTGTTAGGGTTAGGGTAAGTTTAGGGTTAGGGTTATGTTTAGGGTTATGGTTGTGTTATTTTTATGGTTAGGTTAGGGTTAAGGTTAGTGTTAGGGTTAATGTTAGGGTTAGGGTTAGTGTTAGGTTTAGGGTTAGTGTAATGGTTAGGGTGAGTGTTATGATTAGGGTTAGGGTTAGGTTTAGGGTTAGAGTTAAGTTAGTGTTAGGTTTAGGTTAGGGATAGTGTTAGGGTTAGGGGTAGGGTTGCAATTAGAGTTCGTGTTAGGGTTAGGGTTAGGGTTAGGTTTACATAGGGTTAGGGTTAGTGTTTGTGTTAGGGTTAGGGTTAGGGTTAGCATTAGGGTTAGGTATAGGTTTAAGGTAAGTGTTAGTGTTAGTGTTAGTGTTAGGTTTATTATTAGTTTTAAGGTTAGGATTAGGCTTCATGTTAGGATTAGTGGTAGGGTTAGTGTTAGGTTTAGGTTTAGGCATACTGTTAGTGTTAGAGTTAGGGTTAGGATTAGGAATAGTGTTAGGGTTAGGGATAGTTTAGAGATAGTGTTAGGGTTAGGGTTAACGTTAGGGTTAGTGTTAATTTTAGGGTTAAGAATAGGTTTAGTGTTATGTTTCAGTATAGGGATAGGATTAATTTAAATGTAAAGTTTAAAGATAGGGTTACAGTTAGGGTTAGGCTTAGTGTTAGGGTTAGGGTTTGAATATGTTGGGATTAGTATTAGGGTTAGGGTTAGGGTTTCTGTTAGGTTTAGGTTTAGGTGTAGGTTTGATGTTAGTTTCAGGTTTAGGGTTAGCTTATGGTTAGTATTAGGGTTAGAGTTAGTGTTAGGTTGAGGGTTATTGTTAGGTTTAAGGTTAGGGTTGAGGTTAGTGTTAGGGTTAGGTTTAGAGTTAGTGTTAATTTTAGGTTTAGTGTTAAGGTAAGGGTTAGTTTTAGGGTTAGGTTTAAGCTTAGGTTTAGAAAAAGGCTTAGGGTTAGTGTTAGGGCTAGAATTAGTTTTAGGGTTAGGGTTAGGGTTAAATTTAGGGTTAGGCTTAGTGTTAGCATTAGGTTTAGATTTTTAGTTAGGATTAGGAATAGTGTTAGGGTTAGGGATACTTTTACGGTTAGTGTTTTGATTAGGGTTAAAGTTAGGGTTAGTGTTATGTTTAGGGTTAGGGTTAGGGTTAGTGTTACGGTTAGCATTAAGGTTAGGATTAGTGTTAGGTTTAGGGTTAGTGTTAGTGTTAGGCATAGTGTCAGGATTAGGTTTAGGTTCAGGGTTAGGATTAGTGATAGGATAGGGTTGAGTTTAGGGTTAGTGTTAGGTTTAGGGTTAGTTTTAATCTTAGGGTTAAGGTTAGGGTTAGGGTTAGATTTAGTGTTATGTTTAATGTTAGGGTTAGAGTTAGGCTTAACGTTAGGAAAGAGTTAGGGTTAGTGTTATGTTATGGTTAGGGATAATTTTTGTGTTAGGGTTAGTGTTAGGATTAGGCTTAAGATTAGGTTTAAGTTTAGTGTAAGTGTTAAGGGCAGTGTTAGGGTTAGGGTTAAGGTTAAGTTGAGGTTTAGTGTTAGGGATAAGTTAAGGGTTAGAATTAGGGTTACTGTTAGTGTTATAATTAGAGTTTGTGTTAGGGTTTGGGTTAGATTGAATGTTAGTGTTAGTGTTAGGGTTAGGGTTGTTAATTATACTGTTAGGGTCAGGAATAGATTTAGAGTTAGTGTTAGAGTTAGGGTTAGGGTTAGGTTTAGGGTTAGGTTTATGGTTAGATTTAGTGTTAGGGTTATGTTTAGGGTTAGCATTAGGGTAAGGGTTAGGTTTAGGGTTAGTGTTAGGTTTAGTATTAGGTCAGTGTTAGGGTTAGGGTTAGATAGGTTTAGGGTTATGTTCAGGGTTAGGATTTGTGTTAGGGTTAGGGTTAGGGTTATTTTTGGGGTTACGGATAAAATTAGGGTTATATTTAGGGTTAGATTTAGAAGTAGGTTTAGAGTTAGGATTATGATTAGGTTTATTGTTATAGTTAATGTTAGTGTTAGGGTAGGGGTAGAGTTAGGGATAGTGTTAGTGTTAGGGTTATGGTTAGTGTTACATTTCGTGTTAGGTTTGGGATTATTTTTAGGTTTAGTGTTAGTGTTAATTTGGAGGTTATGGTTAGGGTTAGAATTAGTGATAGGATTACATTTGGGTTTAGGTTTATTGTTAGGGTTAGGTTTATTGTTAGGGTTAGGGTTAGGGTTAGGGTTAGTGTTACGGTTAGTGTTAGTGTTAGTGTTAGGGTTAGTGTTAGTGTTAGTGTTAGGCTTGGGGTTAGACTTCGGGTTTGTGTTAGAGTTAAAGTTACGTTTTGGATAAGGTTAATGTTAGGGTTAGGGTTAGTATTATAGTTAGTGTTAGTGTTAGGGTAAAAATTATGGTTAATATTAGGGTTAGAATTAGGTTTAGGATTAGGGTTAGTGTTAAGGTTAGGGTTGAGATTAGGATTAGGGTTGGGTTAAGGTTTAAATTAAGTGTTAGTGTTTAGGGATACCATTAAGGTTAGTGTTAGGGATAGGGTTATGGTTAGTGAAGGGTTAGGTTTAGGGTTACAGTTAGGTTTTGTATTAGGGTTAGTGTTTGTATTAGGGTTTGGGTTAGTGTTAATGTTAGGGTTAGGGTTCGGGTTGGGATTATGGTTAGAATTAGCATTTGTTTAAGTTTACAATTAGGGTTAGTGTTAGGGTGAAGGTTATGGTTAGGGTTAGTGATAGGGTTTGGGTAAGTGTCAGGGTTAGTGTTCGGGTTGGGTTAGGGTTAGTGTTAGGATCAGTGTTAGGGTTAGGGTTAGGGATAGGGTTATGCTTAAGTTTAGTGTTTGAGTTAGAGTTAGGGCTAGGGTTAAATTTAGGGTTATTGTTAGTGTTAGGGTTAGAAATAGTGTTAGGGTTAGAAGTAGGGTTAGAGTTAATGTTAGGGTTAGGTTAAGTGTTTGTGTTAGGGTTAGGGTTACAGTTAGAATTAGGGTTAGGGTTATTGTAAGAGTTAGGTTGAGTGTTAGGGTTAGGGTTAGAGTAAGGGTTAGGGTTAGGGTTGTGGTTAAGGTTAGATTTAGTGTTAGGTTTAGGGATAGGGTTAGGGTTAGGATTAGTGTTAGTTTTAGGATTAGTGTTTGTGTTAGTGTTAGGGTAGGATTAGAATTTGTGTTAGGTTTAGGGTTTGAGTTAGGGTTATGGTTAAAGTTAGGATTAGAGTTAGGGTTAGGGTTAGTGTTAGGATTACAGTTAGTTTTAGGTTTATTGTTAGGGATAGGGTTAGGCTTGTGTTAGGGATAGGGTTAGTGTTAAAATATGCTTATGTGTAGGATTAGGGTTAGGGTTGCATTTAGTGTTAGTGATTGGGTTTGCACTATGGTTACTGATAGGGTTAGTTTTAGGTTTACTGTTAGGGTTGGATTAGGGTTAGGGTTAGGGTTAGAGTTTGTGTTAGATTTAGTGTTAGAATTAGGGTTTGGTTTAGGATTAGTGTTAGGGTTAGTGTTAGGGTTAGGTTTAGGGTTAGTGGTAGAGTTAAGATTTGGGTTCGTGTTAGGGTTAGGGTTAGAGTTAGGGTTAGGGTTAGTGTTAGTATTGGGGTTAGGATTAGGCTTAGCAATAGTTTAATTAGGAATATGTTGAGGTTTAGTATTAGGGTAATGATTAGGAATAGTGTTATGGTTAAGATTAGGGTTATGGATTGGGTTAGCATTAGGGTTAGGTTAAGGGTTAGTGTTAGGTTTTGGTTAGGTTTAATTTTAGGTACAGGGTTAGGCTTAGTGTTAGGGTTTGTGTCAATGTTACAGTTAAGGTTAGGGTTAATGTTAAGGTTAGAGTTAGGTTTAGGGTTAGGGTTAGGTATAGTGTTAGGTTTGATAATAGTTTTAGGGTTAGTGTTAGGTTAAGTTTAGATTTAGGGTGTTATGGTTACGGTTAGGGTTAGGATTAGGGTTAGTGTTATGGTTAGGTTAGGTTAGTGTTAGGTTACGGATTAGGGTTAGGATTAGTGTTTGGGTTTCAGTTAGGGCTAGGGTTTGCATTAGGTTTAGGACTAGGGTTAAGGTTAAGATTACGTTTTGTGTTAGGGTTAGTGTCAGTGTTAAACTTTGCATTAGAGTTAATTTTAGGGTTAGTGTTAGAGTTAAATTTATGGTTACGGATAGTGTTAGGGTTGGGGTTAGAGATAAGTTTAGGGTTAATGTTAGGGTTAGGGTTAGGGTTATCTTTATGGTTAGGGTTAGTGTTAGAGTTGGGTTTAGGGTTCATGTTAGGGTTAAGTTTAGCGTGAGTGTTAGTGTTATGGTTAGGTTTAGGTTTGATGTTAGTGTTTGGATTAGGGTTAGAGTTAGGGTTAAGGATAGTGTTAGGGTTAGTGATAGATTTAGAGTTAGTGTTAGGGTTAGGTTTATGGTTAGTGTTATGGTTATGGTTAGGGTTAGAATTAGGGTTAGTTTTAGTGTTAGTTTTGGGGTCATGGTTAGTGTTGGTGTTAGGATTATGATTAGGGTTAGTTTTAAAGTTAGGGTTGGATTTAGAGTTACAGATAGTGATAGGTTTATTGTTAGGGTTAGGGTTAGGTTTTCTAGGGTTAGGGTTAGGATTTAAGTTAAGGTTAGGGTTAAGGTTAGTGTTAGGTTACAGATAGGATTTGGGTTAGATTTAGGGTTAGGGTTAGGATTAGGTTTAGTGTTAGTGTTACTGTGAGGATTAGGGTTTGGGTTAGTGTTAGGTTAGGTTTTGCTTTAGGATTAGTGTTAGGGATACATTTAGTCTTAGGTTAGTGTTGAGTTAGGATTAGTGTTAGGTTTAGGGTTATGGTTTGTGTTAGGGTTACTGTTAGGTTTATGGTTAAGTTTAAAACTAGGGTTAGGGTTAGGGTTAGTGTTTTATTTAAGGTTAGGTTTAAGGATAGGGTTAGTGTTAGTGTTAGCACTATGTTTAGGTTTAGGGTTAGAGTTAGGGTTAGCATTAAGCTTAGGGTTAGAGTTAGTTTTAGGTTTAGTGTTAAGTTTATGGTTAGTATTAGTGTTAATTTTATGATTAGGGTTAGTTTTGGTGTTAGAGTTAGGGTTATTTTTAGGTTTAGGGTTAGGTTTATTGTTTGGGTTAAGGTAAGGTTGAGGGTTAGGTAAGGTTGAGGGTTAGGTTTACTGCTAGGTTTAGGGTTAGGGTTAGGGTTAGTGTTAGGGTTAGGCTTTGGGTTAAAGTTAGGGTTAGGATTAGTGATAGGGTTAGTGTTAGGGTTTGTGTTAGGATTAGGGTTAATGTTAGAGTTAGGATTACATTTAGGATTAGGGTTACGTTTAGGATTACTGTTAGGGTTAGGGTTAGGGTTAGGGTTAGGTTTTGTGTTAAGTTTAGGGTTAGGGTTTGTGTTACTGTTAAGGTTAGGGTTAGTGTTGGGGTTAGGCTTTGGGTTAAAGTTAGGGATAGGGTTAGTGATAGGGTTAGTTTAGGGTTCGTGTTAGGTTTAGGTTAGTGTTAGAGTTAGGGTTACATTTAGGATTAGGGTTAGGGTTAGGATTACTGTTACGGTTTGGGTTAGGGTTAGGTTTCATCTTAGGTTTAGGGTTAGGGTTTGTGTTAGTGTTAAGGTTAGGGTTAGTGTTAGTGTTAGGGTTACAGTTACGATTAGGGTTAGTGTTAGTGTTAAGGTTTGCATTAGGGTTAGTGTTAAGGTTAGGGTTAGTGTTAGGTTTACTTTTAGTGTTAGGATTAGTGTTAGGCTTAGGATTAGTGTTATTGATTGGGTTGGGGTTAGGTTAGTGTTACGTTAAGGATTAGTGTTTGGGTTACGGTTTTGGTTCATCTTAGGGTTAGTGTTAGTTTTAGGGTTAGGGTTAGTTTTAGGGTTAGTTTTAAGGTTAGGTTTAGTGTTACGGTTATGGTAAGGGTTAGGGTTAAAGTTAGGGTTAGTGTTAGGTTCAGGAAATGGTTTTGGGTAAGTGTTAGTGTTAGGGTTACATTAGCGTTAGCTATGGTAAGGGTTAGGATTTGAGGTATGTTAAGTGTTAGGGTTAGTTTAAGACTTAGGTTTAGTGTTAGGGTTAGGGTTAGATATAGAGTTAGGTTTAGGGTTAAGGTTAGTGTTAGGGTAAGGTTTATGATTAGGTTTAGGGTAAGTGTTAGGGTTAGTTTAAGAGTAAGGTTTAGGGTTAGGGTTAGTTTTAAAATAAGTGTTAGGTTTAGGGTTAGGGTTAGGGGTTGTGTAAGGGTTCTGTTTAGGTTTCAAGTCAGGGTTTAGGTTAGGGTAAGGCTTAGGGTTCGAATTAGTGTTAGGTTAGAGTTAGTGTTAGAATTAGGGTTAGAATTAGGGTTAGGTTAGGGTTAGGGTGTTAGGGTTAAGGTTACGGTTACTGTTAGTGTTAGGTTTAGGTTTAAAATTAGGGTTAGGTTTAGGTTTAGGGTTGCATTTAAGTTTAGGGTCAGTGATAAACTTATGTATGGAGTTAGGGTTAGTGTTAGGGTTAGGGTTAGGATTAGTTTTAGGTTTAGATTTAGGGTTAGGGTTACTTAACTGTTAGGGTTACTATTACGTTATGTTTAGAATTATGGTTTGGGTTAGGGAATGTCTTCAGTTTATAGTTAGTGTTATGGTTAGTGTTAGGGTTAGGTTTAGTGTTATGGTTAGGTTTAGGGTTTTTGTTAGGTTTAGTGTTAGGAAAGGACTGGGATTACAGTTAGGATTAGCATTAGAATTAGGGTTAGGGTTACTGTTAGATTTAAGGATATGCTTAGGGTTGGTGTTAGGGTTTGGGTTAGGTTTAGGTTTAGTGTTAGGGTTGGGTTCAGTTTAGAGTTAGTGTTAGGGTTAGTATTAGGGTTAGGTTTAGGGTTAGGGTTAGGGTTGACCTTAGGTTAGGGTTAGTGTTAGGGTTAGTGTTAAGTTTAGAGTTAGGGTTAGGTTTAGTGTTACGGTTTGGGTTATGGTTAGGGTTAGGTTTAGTGTTAGGTTTAGGTTTATGGTTAGGTTTAATGTTACAGTAAGTGTTAGGTTAGGTTTAGAGGTACGATTAGTTTTAGGGTTAGGGTTAGGTTTAGTGTTTGTATTAGGTTTGTTTTATGGTTAGTGTTAGGGTTATTGTTAGGGTTAGGTTAGGGTTAGTGATAGGGTTAGGGTTAGGGTATGTTTTAGGGTTAGTTTTAGGGTTAGGATTAAATTTAGGATTAATGTTAGGGTTATGGTTAGGGTTAGGTTTAGCAATAGTTTTAGGGGTAGGGATAGGTTTACGTTTAGTGTAGGGTTAGTGTTAGGGTGGGGGTTAGTGTTATGTGTAGGGTTAGGTTTAAGGATAGGGTTAGTGTTAGGGTTAACCTTAGGATTAAGTTTACGTTTAGTGTTAGGGTTAACATTACGGTTATGTTTAGGGTTAGTTTTAGTGATAGTGTTAGGATTATGTTTAGTTTTAGGATTAGGGTTATGGTTAGTTTTAGGTTCAAAGTTAGGGGTAGTGTTCTGGTTATGGTTAGTGTGAGTGTTCAAGTTAGGGTAAGATTTATGGTTAGGTTAAAATTTAGGGTTAGGTATAGTGTTAGTTTTAGGTTTAGCTTTAGGGTTATGGTTAGAGTTAGTGTTAGGGTTTGTGTTAAGGTAAGTGTTAGGATTAGGATTAGTGTTAGGGTTAGGGATATTTTTAGGTTTAGGGTAACAGTTAGGATTAGGGTTAGGTTTAGGGTTAATGTTATGGTTAGTGTTGGGGATAGGTTTAGGTTTAGGTTTAGTGTTAGGGTTTGGGTTAAAATTTGCATTAGGATTATGTTTAGGGTAAGTGTTAATTTTAAGATTACCTTTAAGATTAGAGTTAGTGTTAGGGTTTGAATTAGGGTTAGGGTTACAGTTAGGGTTAGGGTTAGGGTTAATGTTAGTTTTTCTGCTAGCGTTAGAATGAGGGTTAGTTTTAGTGTTAGGGTTAATGTTAGGTTTTCGGTTAGTGTTAGGTTTAGGGTTAGTGTTAAGGTTAGGGTTAAGGTTACCATTAGTGTTAGGGTTAGGGTTAAGATTTGTCATATGTTTAGGGTTAGAGTTTGAGTTAGGATTAATGTTAGGTTAAGGTTAGGGTTAGTTTTAGCATTAGGATTAGGGTTAGGTTTAGGTAGAGTGTTAGGTTTAGGAATATGTTTAGGGTTAGTTTAGTGTTAGTGTTAGGTTTAGGGTTAGATTTACGGTTATGGTTATTGTTAGGGTTAGAGTTAGTGTTAGGTTTAGTGTTAGAGTACGGGTTAGGGTTAGTGTTAATGTTAACATTAAAGTTAGGGTTTGTGTTAGGGTTAGGATTTGAATTAGGTTTATGTCTACTGAACGGTTAGAATTAGGTTTTTGAGTTAGGGTTAGTGTTAGTGTTAAACTTTATGTTAGAGTTAGTTTTAGGGGTAGTGTTAGGATTAGGTTTATGGTTATGGTTAGTGTTAGGGTTAGGGTTAGGGATAAATTTAGTGTTAGTGTTAGTGTTACAGTTAGGGTTGTGTCTACAGTTAGGGTTATGTCTACAGTTAGGGTAAGTGTTAGGTTTAGGATTCATGTTAGGGTTAGGTTTAGCATGAGTGTTAGGGTTAGGGTTAGGATTAGGGTTGGTGTTAGTGTTTGGGTTTGGGTTAGGTTTAGGGTTAAGGATAGTGTTAGGGTTAGTGATAGGTTTATATTTAGTGTTAGGGTTATGGTTATTGTTATGTTTAGTGTTAGAATTAGGTTTAGGGTTAGAGTTAGTGTAAGGTGTAGGGTTATGTTTAGTGTAAGCCTAAGGGTTAGGTTAAGGGATAGGTTTAGAATTAGTGTTGGGGTTAGGGTTAGGATTAATGTTAGTTTTAAAATTAAGGTTGTATTTAGGGTTAGGGTTAGTGTTAGGTTTAGTGTTAGGGTTAGGGTTAGAATTTTTAGGGTTATGGTTAGGATTTAAGTTAAAGTTAGGGTTAGGGTTACTGTTAAGGTTACAGATAGGATTAGGGTTAGATTTAGGGTTTTGGATAGTGTTACATTTAGTGTTAGTGTTAGGGTTAGGTTTAGGTTAGGTTAAAGGGTAGGATTAGTGTTAGGGTTAAGGTTAGTGTTAGTGTTAATGTTTAGGTTAGGATTAGTGTTAGGGTTAGTTTTAGGGTTAGGGTTAGGGTTATGTTTAGTGTAAGCCTAAGGGTTAGGGTAAGGGTTAGGGTTAGAACTAGTGTTGAGGTTAGGGTTAGGATTAGTGTTAGTTTTAAAATTAGGGTTGGATTTAGGGTTAGGGTTGGTGTTAAGTTTAGTGTTAGGATTAGGGTATTTTTAGGGTTATGGTTAGTATTTAAGTTAAGGTAAGATTTAGGGTTAGTGTTAGGGTACAGATAAGATTAGGGTTAGATTTAGGGTTTTGGTTAGGGTTATGTTTATTGCTAGTGTTAGGGTTACAGTTAGGGTTAGCGTTAGGGTTAGTGTTCGGGTTATGATTATGTTTAAAATCAGGTTTAGGGTTAGGGTTCGTGTTATATTTAGGGTTAGGGTTAAGAATAGGTTTAGTGTTAGGGTTAGCATTAGAGTTAGCTTTAGGGTTAGAGTTACGGTTAGCATTATGCTTAGGGTTAGGGTTAGGTTTAGGTTTAGTGTTATGGTTAGGGTTAGCGTTAGGGTTAGGGTTACGGTTAGGGTTACAGTTAGCAATAGGTTTAGTGTTGGGTTTAGGTTTTTGTTAGGGTTAGGGTTATGGCTATGGTTAGTTTTAGGTATAGATTTATGGTTACTCTAATGGTTAGAGTTAGTGTTAGGTTTAAAGTTAGAATTTGAGTTAGGGTTAAGGTTAGCATTAGGGTTAGGGTTAGGGTTAGGCTTAGGGTTAGGGTTAGGTTAGGGTTAGGGTTATGGTAAGAGTTTGTGTTAGGGTTAGATTTAGGTTAGGTTTAGGGTTAGTGTTAGGGTTTGGGTTAGGTTTATGGTTTAGGTTAGTTTTAGGGTTAAGATTAGAATTAGGGTTAGTGTTAGGGTTTGGGTTAGGTTTATGGTTTAGATTAGTTTAGGGTTAAGATTAGAATTAGGGTTAGGGTTAGGGTTAAATTAAGGTTAGGATTAGTATTAGGTTTATGTTTAGGATTATTTTCAGGTTTAGGGTTTGGTTTATGTTTAGTGTTAGGGTTAGCATTAGGGTTAGGTGTAGGATTAGATTAGGGTTAGGGTTAGGGTTTGTGTTTGGGTTAGGGTTATGGATAGGTTTAGTTTAGAGTTAGGGTTAATGTTAGGATTAGGGTTAGTGTTTGGTTAGTGTTAGGGTTAGTGTAAGTTTTAGGCTTAGGGATAGGGTTAGAGTTAGGTTTACTGTTAGGTTTTCTTTTAGGATTAGGGTTAGTGTTCGGTTAAGCGTTTAAGTTAAAGTTAGGTTTAACCTTAGTTTTAGGGTTCTCTTAGGGTTAGGGTTAGTGTTAGGATTAGGGTTACAGTTAGGATTAAGGCGATAGTTAGGGTTAGTGTTAGGGTTAATGTTAGGATTATGTTGAGGTTTAGGGTTAGTGGTAGGGTTATGGTTTGTGTGTTTTAGGGTTAGGGTTAGTGTTAGTGTTAGTGTTACGATTAGGATTAGGGTTAGGTTTAAGTTTAGTGTTAGTGTTAGGTTTTGCATTAGGGTTAGTGTTAGGGTTAGCATTAGAATTAGGGTTAGGGTTAGAGTTAGTGTTAGTGTTCGGGTTTGAATTATGGTTCATCTTAGGGTTAGGGTTAGGACTAGGGCTAGTGTTAGTGTTAGGGTTAGGATTACAGTTCATCTTAGGTTAGGTTTAGGGTTAGGGTTAGTGTTAGTGTTATATTTAGGGATAGAGTAAGTGTTAGTGTTAGTGTTAGAGTTGGGGATAACATTAGGTTTTGGAATATTATTAAGGTTAGTGTTAGGATTAAGACTAGGGTTAGGATTGGTGTTAATGTTAGGTTTAGGGTTAGGGTTAGTGTTAGGGTTAAGCATACGGTTAGGTTTAGGGTTAGGGTTAGGGTTAAGTTTAAGTTTAGCTTTAGGGTTAGTGTAAGGGTAAAGCTTAGTGTTAAGGTTAGAGTTAGTTTAATAATTACGGTTTGTGTTAGTCGGTGTAAGGGTAAAGGTTAGGGTTAAGTTTGGGTTAGTTTAAGAGTTAGGGTTAGTAAGACTTAGGGTTAGGTTTAGTTTTAAGATTAGTGTTAGGTTTTAGGGTTAGGGTTTGTGTTAGGTTTAGGTTTAGGTTAAGGGGTTGTTTTAGGTTTAGGTTTAGGTTTAGGCTTAGGGTTATGTACAGAATTAGGTTTAGATTTAAGGCTATGGTTAGGTTTAGGGTTTGTGTAAAGGTTAGTGTTAGGGTTAGTTTTAGGGTTTGGGTTAGGTTTAAGTGCCGCAGTCTGGCTGGGCACAATTCAGGAGCCACTTGTCAAAAGAAACGAACTTTATTTTTACAACCACACACACCTCACCACACAGCTCCTCAGGAAAACCTTAAGAGTCCAACTGCCACCACTGGCTTCCCACAAGCCCCTCAACCTCCCCCCCTCCTACTCTTGAGGCCAATTGTCTGGGTCGTGTGGGTGGAGCCAAAAAAAGTCACCCAATGAACAGCTCCACTGTATGAAAGGGTGGGGAAACAGCCCAATGAGCACCACCGCAGAGGAGCCAATCAGTTGGCAGCTAGAAGCTTGCTGGGGCTGCTGTGAGCCAATCATCAGCTGGCAGCTGGAAGTTTGCTGGCAGCTGGAAGTTTGCTGGGGCCCCTTTGGCTGTGGCTCTCAACATCTCCCCCTCTCTGTTTAAACCACATCATGTTGCTTAGGGACCGTGCATGCCTTAGGTTGTCCAATACTACATATGGTCCTTGCCCGTTATCAAATGAGCTGACCTCAAGGCATCAGCTTCCTGTCTTAGGTTGGTACCATTGCAATTGGATCTTACCCATCGTTGACTACTGGTCCAGCATACAGCCACACCTGTCGATAGGTCTTTGTACTAGTGGGGGGGCGGGGGTGAGGTTTTTTTGCCTCACCTCTGTTGGCCCCCAAATTTTAGCTGAATGACCATCACAAGCAGAAAGGAGGACGATACACCAAGTCAATTAATGGCTCCTTTTGGAAAAATTGTACCACTGATGACACCATCAGCAAAAATACCCCAACACTACCACAAGTCGCTGCAGCAACAGATAGTTCACAATGCATACAAGTGAGTTCACATTGCATACAAGTGATACATAGTCCAGACAATTTCTGCAAGCAGTTCAGTGATGGCTATTGCAGAAGCTGTAGATTGGTTTTATCTTTGTCTTCACTGGCACTGGGATGAAGATAGGATTCTGGCAATAATGGCTAAAGAATAAATATGACGTAACGTTCCAGAAGGCACTGAAAGAAAACAATTTTTTGAACAATTTATATTATCTTGAACAGAATTATTAAATATAATGTAAAGGAAAGGTGAAAGTAAACAAACAGATCTGTTAACCTCCTTTTTGGTTCACATATTAAAACAATCCTCAACAGCTGTTTACCCAATTTAAATTAAACCATTTAAATCACGTGAATAAAAAAAAAATTAGATCCATTTTTTTTCATGAGCGCTCATCATATATGATATATGGACATACGTACATACAAACATACAATATAAAACATAAGTATGCACACATAATACATACAACACATAACATAATAGTAAAGGCTTTATAACTTTTTACAGGTGAAATCTCCATTGCAATGTTTAAAAACTCTATAATCAAAAAATAGAACTCATCAGGAAACCATTACCCTAGGTCTGTATGAGCTCAAAAAACAAAATAGAACTTCATGATGTGGGAAAGGATAATAAAAAAATAGATATTGAAAAAATCACCTTGGTTCTGTCACAGATGTAAGGATAGCCAAACTGGAGGTTTGGATATCAGCTGTTATGGATTTGAGCCAAAGCATCTTCTTTTTGGTCGGTACAAATCACTTTAGTTAATCTTTCTGGAATCCAAATTGGCTGCTGTTCTCCCTGTGGAAACACATAAATAGACCCCCGACTTCAGACAATTACTGGGTCAGTACCTTAGTTAACCTCTGTGGAATCCAAATTGGCTGCTGTTCTCCCTGTGGAAACACACAAACAGACCCCTTACTCCAGACAATTACTGGGTCAGGACCTTTCCATTGTCCTGTTAGAATATCCTTCCAAAGTACCTTGGGCTTATGTACATTTTTTGGACACATATGCCTTTCTGCAGCACTAAGCCCTGATAAAACCAAATTTAAAAAGTTTAGAGTAAAAAGGGTTATTTTAAGTTTATCTTTGGGGAATATATACCCCTTCCCAATTCCTTCTTTTTCCTTTAATAAGTACATTTTAATAGTTTGATGAGCTCTTTCAACTATGCCTTGTCCCTGTGGATTGTATGGGATTCCTGTTATATGAGTAATGCCAAATAATGAGGAAAATTGTTTAAAAGAGGTAGAAGTATAACCAGGGGCATTATCTGTTTTTAACTGTTTTGGAATGCCCACAGTGGCAAAATTTTGTAAACAATGAGCTATAATATCTTTAGATTTTTCTCCGGCATGAAGGGAGCCCATCAAAAATCCAGAAGAAGTATCAACTGTAACATGCAAATATTTTAATTTTCCAAATTCTGGCAAGTGTGTGACGTCCATCTGCCAAATATGGTTAGGTATCAGCCCTCTGGATTGACTCCAAGATTAACTTGTGGTAAAAAGGTCACAGAATTTTGATATTGTTTTATTATTTGTCTAGCTTTTTCCTTAGTTATTTTAAGATGCTTTTGTAAAGTATTAGCATTGACATGGAACTTTTTATGAAAATTTGTAGCTTCTTCTAGTGTAGAGAAAATATGTATGTCATGTGTAGTTTTATCTGCTAAATCATTCCCCAAACTAAGGGCTTCAGGCAATCCTACATGTGACCTGATATGTCCTACAAATAATGGATCTTTTCTGTCCCAGATTAGACTTTGTATAGTGGAAAGCAAAGAGAAAACATTAGAGGAAGGGGAAATCCTACCAGCATCTTCAAGGGATACTATAGCGTTAACTATATACCTACTATTGGAAAATAAATTAAATACAGAATCTTTAAACATCACAAAAGCTTGTAATACTGCATTAAGCTCTACTTTTTGAGCTGATTGTTTGGGTACTAAAAATGTAAAAGTTTGATCAGGTGTAACTATTGCTGCTGTACCATTATTTGACCCATCAGTGAATATATTTGGAGCATTCATGATAGGTGTTTTTCTTGTCATTTTTGGAAAAATTACAGGATGCAATGACCAAAGAGACAATAAAGGATTAGATGGTAAGTGGTTATCAAATGAAACATTAGATTTGCACATAATTGCCCAAGTATTTAACTCATAAGCTAACTCATCAATTTGATTCATAGTATATGGAGTAATAATTTTATTGGGAGAAATTCCAAACACTCCCTTTGCTGCTTTTATTCCTTTGAGTATTAATTGTCCTACAGCCTCAGGATACCCAGTAAGAATAGTGTTAGGAGAATAAGATAAATGTATCCATAATAATGGACCTTCTTGCCAAAATATTCCTGTAGGAATATTTTTGTTGGTAGTACAATAAATAATAAAGGCAAACTTATATCAATTATATCCAAATGCATATTTTCCATATATGTTTCAATAATTTTTAATGCCTTTCTTGCTTCAGGCATTAACATTCAGGGTGAATTTGGATCTGATAGACCTTTTAGGATATGAAATAAAGGTCCCAACTCTCCTGTTGGT
The DNA here is from genome assembly GCF_021218885.2 of Marmota monax. Taxonomy (NCBI): domain Eukaryota; kingdom Metazoa; phylum Chordata; class Mammalia; order Rodentia; family Sciuridae; genus Marmota; species Marmota monax. The sequence goes on from NW_026692226.1 coordinate 155,170, forward strand.
ATACCTAGATAAGGCCTTATCCAATTTATGTCTCCTAGGAACTTTTGAAAGTCATTAAGGGATTTGAGTTGATCTACTCGTGTTTGAATTTTTGGTGGATGGACCATGGTTGAGGATAATAGAACTCCTAAATAATTAACTGGAAAATTTAATTGTATTTTATCTATTGCTATCTCTAGATTATAATTTTTTAATAAGTTTGTAAGTGTGGCATAACATTCTAGCAATGTGTTTTTATCTTTGTGTGCTAATAATACATCATCCATATAGTGAAATATTTGTAGTTCAGGAATTTGATTTCTAAGTGGCTGGATTACTTTGTTAACATAAATTTGACACATAGTTGAGCTGTTAGCCATCACTTGAAGGAGCACTTTCCATTCATATCTCTGATCAGAACCTTCATGATTCAGTGCAGGGATAGTAAATGCAAAATGTGGACTATCCTCAGGATGAATTGGAATTGAAAAAAAAAAAAAATCTTTAATATCTATAAATAAAACATACCAGGTTTTTGGCAAAGCAGACAATTGAGGAATCCCCAATTGGGCAGGTCCCGTAAAAACCAACTCATTATTAATGGCTCTTAAATCTTGCAATAATCTCCATTTACCAGATTTCTTTTTGATGACAAAAATCGGAGTATTATGAGGACATACAGAAGGTTGTATATGTCCTTCCGCTAATTGTTGTTTGACCAGGTCATGGACTGCTTGTATCTTTTCTTTAGTCAGGGGCCACTGAGGAACCCATACTGGTCTTTTTGATTTCCAAGTAATTTTTATTGTCTCAATGGCCCTTTCTGAAAATCCAAACCATATCTGTCTGTTCCTTGATCTATATTTATTGGTTATGCTATACCTTGTGCTTGTTTTTCTAATCTTTTTCCTTTCCTAAAACCTTGTCTAGCCACAATAGTGTGTGCATTTTGATTGATGTTATTTGTTAATGTCAAACCTAATTGATCTAGGACATCTCGTCCCCATAAATTTACAGGGAGATGATCCAATACATATGGTTGTATAGTTCCTTCACATCCTTCAGGATCCTTCCAATCTAATAACATTGCACTTCTATGGGGATTTGTTGCCACTCCTAGGCCTCAAAGCGTTTGAGTGGATTGTTGTAATGGCCAATATTTTGGCCATTCTTGACAAGAGATGATGCTAAGGTTTGCGCCTGTATCCATTAGCCCATTAAATTCATGTCCTTGAATATTTAGTTTTAGCATGGGGAGAGAATCTAAATTTAAAGAAAGCATAGCCCAATCTACACCTGTGGAGCCTAATCCCTTGGAACCTCTTTCTACAGTATGACTGGAAAATTTATCATGTAGTCTGGGTATTATTAGTAACTGTGCTGTTCTATCTCCTGGTGAAATTACTGATATACCCTTTGGAGAACTGGCTATAATTTTTATTTCACCTTCATAATAGGGATGAATTACCCCAGGACTTATCATAAGTCCTTTTAGAGTAGAAGAACTGCATCCCAATAATAAGCCTACTGTTCCTTTGGGAAGAGGTCCTTTTACTCCTGTGGGAATGATTTGAACTTCCATCTCTGGAGTTAGTACTGTTCTGGTGGAGGCGCAGATATCCAACCCTGTGCTCCCTCTGTTTTGTCTGATGAGGGATCTAATGGACAATGTGTCCTGGGCACTACCCTGATGGGATTGCTGGGTTCCTCCAGTGCTCCAAATATTTGTGGTCTTGAGCCCCGGAGCATTGGGCCCCCCTGTCCATTTTTTGGCAATGGAGCCCGATGCCTTTCTCCATGATATCATGAATAAACACCTAGTCCTTGTTCATTTTTTGATAATGGAGTACCCTCTATGGTGGTTTGAGAACGGCATTCATTAGCCCAATGTCTCCATCTATGGCATCGTGGACAAATAACCAGTATTCTACTCCTTTGATACCTAGTTTTGTTAAACCCTCCTCCTAAGGGGCAATTCCTTTTAAAATGTCCTGTTTGTTCACAATTGTAGCATGTTTTTGGCCTGGCATCTAAAGCCTGTTTTACTGTAGCTGCCACAATTTGCCCTTGTTCATTAATGTCTCTGGCATCTAAAACTTGTTGTACTGAAGCTGCCATGACTTGCCCTTGTTCATTAATGTCTCTACATTTTATATATGTGTTTAAATCTTCATGTTTCCATGGTCTAATGACTTCTCTGCACCAATGATTCATTTGCTCATAAGCCAGTTGTTTTATTAATGGCATTGCTTGTTCTGTATTCCCAAAAACTCTGGTAGCTGTTTGAATAAGCCTATCTACAAATTCAGCATAAGGTTCATTAGCTCCTTGTATTACCTTAGATAATTGACGTTGTAAACCTCCATGTCCTTGTAGAGTCTTCCATGCCCTAACCACTTCTACAGCAATTTGTATATATACGCCAGGATCTTATGCAATTTGTTGCTGCTGATCCTCATAAGGTCCCTTTGCTAACAACATATCTAGATTTCTCTGAGGATAACCAGCTGCTGCATTTCACCTAGCTGAATCCTTGTAAAATTCCTCATTGGCAACCTTCCATAACAGGTATTGTCCTCCATTTAGCACAGCTTTACACATATTAGCCCAATCTTCTGGCATCATGTTCAAGGTGGTAATGGATTCGACCATGCTTACAGTGAAGGGTGCTTGAGGACCATAGGTTGTTAGAGCCTCTTTTAGCTGCTTCACTTTTTTGAAATTAAAAGCATGGTGAATTCGCTGCCCTCCTGCCTGCTCAAATACAGGGCATGTTAATACTTGAGATCCTGTCTCAGGATCCCAACTATCAACTGCGGGGGTTGGGAGCCTCCCAGCATATGGAGGTGGCACTGTTGGTTGGACACTTACTCCCTCTGCTGATAGAATGGTGTTAGTTGCAGTCTCCTGTTGTAACTTTTCTCCTGAAGGCCTTTTCTGCTCTAAACTTTCTTCCTCTGACTAGTTCGAGAGACCTTCTCTTTTACTTGAATCTTTTCCTCTGTCTGACTAACTTGAGAGACCTTCTCTTTTACTTGAATCTTTTTCTCTGTCTGACTAACTTGAGAGACCTTCTCTTTTACTTGAATCAATGTCTTCTCCTTCCTCTACCATTGTCTGAACTGAAGGCTTTGGACTAAGCAAACAAGATACAAACATCCACAATGGCAATGTGCCAACTGGCAGAATCCTGGGCTTTTCTTTTCTATTCTTTTTAAATCTTCACCATGATTGTTCCATTGTGATATATTTAACAACTCCTCCTTAAAAAGCCATGGGCTACATGTTTGTATTGTATCAACGTATGCCCTGACTATTCTTGATTTTACTGAGATGCCTGCTTCCTCTTACAATTTACTTAACACTCTTTTGGTTTGTTTTTTACTAATTTCTGATCCCATATTTCTACTATAATGCAACCCAACAAGATGAGGCCAAACAAAACCGAGACAGAATGAAACAAAAATGTAACATCACACAATCATTATAGCCTTTCTATCCCCCTGAAATGTACATCCGTCCTTTCTCCCTATCTGTTCCTCAGACGCAAATAGCTTTTCCTCAGAAGTGAGCAGTTTTTCTTCCATTTCACTCATCTCCAGGGACAGGCAACTTAAAACAAAAGCGAAACAAAACAAAAGAAGAATCTTAAAATGGCTACCCATCCTCTCGCCCTGCCCACAGGGGCAAGCAGTTTACCTTATCATTTACCCTCAGTCATTCCCGTGCAGCCCACCAAATGCCCCAGTCTGGCTGGGCACAATTCATGTGCCACTTGTCAAAAGAAACAAACTTTATTTTTAGAACCACACACACCTCACCACACAGCTCCTCAGGAAAACCTTTAGAACCCAACTGCCACCACTAGCTTCCCACAAGCCCCTCAACCTCCCCCGCTCCTCCTATCTTGAGGCCAATTGGCTGGGTAATGGGGGCGGAGCCAAAAAAGTCCCCCAATGAGTAGCTCCGTGGTCTGAAAGGGTGGGGAAACAGCCCAATGAACATCACTGCAGAGGAGACAATCAGTTGGCAGCTAGAAGTTTGCTGGGGCTGCTGTGAGCCAATCATCAGCTGCCAGCTGGAAGTTTGCTGGCAGCTGGAAGTTTGCTGGGGCCCCTGCGGCTGTGGCTCTCAACATTTAGGGTTAGGTTTTTGGAGTTGGGTTAGGATTAGGTTTAGGGTTAGGATTAGGGTTATGAATAGGATTAAGTTTAGATTTAGGGTTAGGTTTAGTGTTAGGTTCAGGGTTTGGTTTAGGTTTAGGGTTAGGGATAGGGTTAGTGTTAGTGTTCGTGATATGTTTAGGTTTAGTGTTAGGGTTAGGTAAAAGTTAGGCTTAGGCTTAGGTTACATTTAGGTTATGGTTTGGTTTTGGATTTGTTTTAGGGTTAGGGTTAATGTTAGGGTTACTGTTATGGTTATGGTTAGGGTTAGTGTTAGGGTTTGTGTTAGGTTTAGTGTTAGGGTTAGTGTTAGGGTTAGGGCTACGCTTAGGATTAGTGATAAGTTCAGTGTTAGGTTTAGGGTTAGTATTAGGGTTAGGGTTACGGCTAGTTTTAGATTTAGGGTTAGATTTAGGGTTTGTGTTACGAATAGTGTTAGGGTTAGATGTAGGCTTACGGTTAGTATTAGGCTTAGAATTACATTTAGGATTAGAAATTGGGTTAGTGTTAGGGTTAGGGTTAGGTTTATTGTTATGGTTAGGGTTCGAGTTTGGGTTATGGTTAGGGTTAGTTTTAAGGTTAGGTTTAGTGTTAGTGTCAGGGTTAGTGTTAGGGTTATGGTTGGAGTAAGGGTTTTGGTTATTGTTAGGCTTAGGGTTATTGTTAGGGTTAAGGAACAGGTTCGGGTTAGGGTTACATTTAGTTTTAGGATTAGGATTAGGGTTAAGGTTATGGTTAGTGTTCGGGTTAGCATTAGAGTTAGAGTTAGGGTTAGTTTTAGGGTTAGCATTAGGGTTAATGTTAGGGTTAGTGTTAAGATTAGGGTAAGGGTTAGGGTTAGAGGTAGGGTTAGTGTTAGGGTTAGGGTTAGGGTTAAGGTTAGTGTTTGTGTTAGGGTTATGGATATGGTTAGGTTTAGTTTTAAGGTTTGTGTTAGGTTTTGGTTTAAGGTTAGGATAAGTGTTTGCGTTAGGGTAAGGTTTACGGTTTGGGTAAGGGTTAGGGTTAGGTTTAGTGTTAGAGTTAGGGATAGGGTTAGGGTTAAGGTTAATGTTAAGGTTTGGTTTGGTTTATGGTTAGGGTTAGACTTGGTGTTACATTTACTTATATCAGGGTTTGAGTTAGTGTTAGGATTAAGGCTACATTTAGGATTAGGGTTTGTGTTAGGGTTTCGGATAGGGTTAGAGTTTTTGTTATGTAAGGATTCGGCTTAAGGTTACAGTTAGGGTTAGGTTAGGGTTAGGTTAGGTTAGGGTTAGGGTTAGGGTTTTTTTTAGGGTTAGATTTAGGGTAAGGGTTAGGATTAGGTTTAGAGTTAGTGTTAGGATTAGGTTAGATTTAGGGTAAAAGTAAGTTTTAGGGTTAGGGTTAAGGTTAGGTTAAGGTTAGTGTTAGGGTTAGGGTTAGTGTTAGGTTAGGGTTAGGGTTTGTGTTAGATTTAGAGTTAGGTTTAGGGTGAGAGTGAAGGTTAGGGTTAGGGTTAGAGTTATTTTTAGAGTTAGGTTTAGGGTTAGAGATATGTTTAGGATTAGTGTTATGGTTTGGGTTAGGGTTAGCGTTATTGCTAGTGTTAGAGTTAGGGGTAGGTTTACAATTAGGATTAGCGTTAATGTTACGTTTTGGGTAGGGGTTAGTGTTAGGTTTAGTGTTAGAGTTTGTGTTAGGATTATGGGTGTTGTTAGGTTTAGGCTTACACATAGGATGATAGTTAGGTTTAGGATTAGGTTTAGGTTTAGGGTTAGTGTTAATGTTATTGTTAGGGTTAGGATTAGTGTTATTGTTAGGGTTAGGGTTAGGGTTAGGGTTAGCAATAGGGTTGGGGATAGTTTTATTGTTAGTGTTAGGGTTAGGGTTAGGGTTAGTGTTCAGGTGAGGGTTAGGTTAGAGTTAGTGTAGGGTAAGTGTTAGGATTAGGGTTAGAATTAGAGTTAGAGTAAATGTTAAGTTTAGGTTTAGGGTTAGGTTTAGGGTGAGTTTTAGAGGTAAGTATATGGTTAGGGTTACCTTCAGGGTTAGTGGTAGTGTTGGTGTTAGTGTTTTTGTTAGGTTTATGCTTAGGGTTAGAATTTGTGTTAGGGTAAAGAGTAAGGATTAGGCTTAGGGTTAGGGTTAGTATTAGGGTTATGGTTAGTGTGTTATGGTTACTGTTATTGTTAGGGTAAGTGTTAGGGTATGGTTAGATTTATGGTTAGAATAAGTGTTAGGTTTAAGGTTAGGGATATGGTTAGTGTAAGGTTTAGGCTTAGGGTTAGGATTAGGGTAGAGTTAGGGATAGGTTAGTGTTTGCGTTAGTATTAGGGTTATGGTTAGTTTTAGAGTTAGTGTTAGGTTAGGGTTAGGGTTAGGTTTAGGGTAAGGGTACGGTTTATGGTTAGGGATAGTGTTAATGATTGGGTTAGGATTCAAGTTAGTGTATGTGTTAGGGTTAGGGTTAGGGATAGGATTTGTGTTATGGTTAGGTTTAGGGTTATGGTTAGATTACAGTTTGAGTTAGGGTTAGGATTAGGGTTAGGGTTAGTGTTAGGTTAAGGGTAGGCATATGGTTAGTGTTCATGTTTGGGTTAGGGTTTTAGTGTTAGTGTTAGGGTTAGGTTTTGGGTCAGTGTTAGAGTTAGGTTTAGGGTTAGGTTGAGGATTAGGGTTATGGTAGGTTTAGTGATATGGTTTGTATTAGGTTTAGGGTTAGTATTAGGTAAGGGTTAAGTTAATTGTTAGGGTACTGGTTAGGATTAAGTTAAGGGTTAGATTTAGAATTAGGGTGAGGATCAGGGTTAAGGATCTGATTAGGGTTAGGGTTATTTTAAGAGTGAGGATTAGGGTTAGGTTTAGGGTGTTAGTTATAGTGTTTGTGTTAGAGTGAGGGCTATGGTTTGTGGTAGGTTGAGGGTTAGGATGAGTGTTTGGGTTAGGGTTAGATTTAGGGTTATGGTTGGATTAGTATTAGAGTTAGTGTTAAGGTTAGGGTTAGGGTTAGTGTTAGGGTCAAGAATATGGTTATACTAAGGGTTACAATTAGGGTTAGATTTAGTGTTAGGGTAATGGTTAGAGTTAGGGTTAAAGTTAAGAATATGGTTAGGCTAAGGGTTAGGGTTAGAGTTAGTGTTAGGTTTGGGGTAATACTTAGGGTTAGAATTAGTGATAGGATTAGGATTGGGGTTAGGTTTATTGTTAGGGTGGAGTTTAGGTTTAGGATTAGTGTTACATTTGGTGTTAGTGTTAGGTTTAGGGTTAGGGTTAGTGTTAGTGTTAGGGTTAGTGTTAGGTTTAGGGTTAGACTTAGGATTCATGTTAGAGATAGGGTTATGATTTGCATTAGGGTTAGTGTTAGGGTTAGGATTACGCATAGGGTTGGGTTTAAGGTTAGATTTAGGGTTAGTGTTAGGGTTAGGTTAGAGTTAGGGTTATTTTTAAGGTCGTGTTAGGGTTAAGTTTAGGTTTATGGTTAGTGTTAGGGTTAGAATTAGTGTTCATGTTAGCGTGATGGTTACAGTGAAATTTAGGGTTAGGGTTAGGGTTAGGATGAGGGACAGGGTTAGGGTTAGGTTTAGTGTTAGTGATTATGTTAGGATTAGCGTTAGGGTTTATTAAACTGCCAGGATTAGGGATAGGTTATGGTTAGTTTTAGGGTTATGGTTAGGTTTAGGATGAGTGTTATGATTAGCGTTAGTGTTAAGATTAGTGTTAGGGTTTGGGTTAAGGTTAATGATAGGTTAGGGTTAGAGATAGGTTTAGGTTTAGATTTAGGTTTAGGGTTAGTATTAATGTTAGGGTTAGGGTTAGGATTAGTGTTATTGTTAGGGTTAGGTTTAAGGTTAGTGATAGGGTTAGGGATAGTTCTAGGGTTAGGGTTAGTGTAAGGGTTAGTGTTAGTGTTAGGGTTCAGGTTAGGGTGAGTATTAGGATTAGGGTTCAGTTAGGGTTAGGGTAATGGTTAGGGTTAGTATTAGGGTTAGGGTTAGGTTTCTGTTTAGGGTTAGTGTTAAGGAGATGGTTAGGGTTAGATTTAGGTTAGGGTTAGGGTTTGGCTTAGGGTATGTGTTAGGGTACTTTTTAGGGTTAGGGTTAGGGTTAGTGTTAGTGTTATTTTTAGGTTTAGGGTTAGTGTTAGGGTTAGCGTTAGGGTTACAGTTATGGTTAGCATTAGTGTTTGGTTTAGCATTATATTTAGGTTTAGGGTTAGAGTTATGGTTAGGATAAGGGTTAATGTCCGGTTTAGAGTTAGGTTTAGTTTTAATGTAAGGGTTAGGGTTAGGGTTAGGGATAGGTTTAGGGTTTATGTTAGTGTTAGGGTTCGGTTTAGGTTTCGGTTTAGGTTTAGGTTGATGTTATTGTTAGAGTTAGGGTTACTTTTAGGGTTAGGTAAGGATTATGGTAAGGGTTTTTGGTTAGTGTTAAGGTTAGTGTTAGGGTTCGGTTTAGGTTTCATGTTAGGGATAGTGTTCATGTTATTGTCAGGGTTAGGGTTACTTTTAGGGTTTGGTAAGGGTTAGGGTTATTGTTACGGTTAGTGTTATGGTTAGGATTAGGGTTAGGTTAAGGGTTAGGATTATGGTTAGTGTTAGGTTTCAGGTTAGGCTTAGGGTTAGAGTTAGTGTTAGGGTTAGGTTTAGGGTTAATTTTAGGTTTAGGGTAACAGGGTTACTGTTAGGGTTAGGGTTAGAGTTCATGTTAGAGTTAGGGTTAGGGTTAGTGTAAGTTTTAGGATTAAGGTTAGGGTTACAGTTTGTTTTAGGGTTAGAGTTAATGTTTTTGTTAGGTTTGGGTTAGGGTAAAGGTTAGAGTTAGGGTTAGGTTTAGGATTAAGGTTAGTGTTAGGTTAGTGTTAGGGGTAGGGTAAGTTTAGGGTTACAGTTATGGTTTGCGTTAGGGTTTGTGTTATGGTTATGGTTAGGTTTAGGTTAGGGTTAGTGTTAGGGTTAATGTTAGAATTAGGTTTAGGGTTGGTGTTTGTGTTAGGGTTAGGGTTAAGGTAAGGTTTAGGGTTAAGGTAAGGATTATGATTAGAGTTAGTGTTATTGTTAGGGTTAGGGTTTTGGTGAGTGTTAGGCTAAGGGTTAGGGTTAGGGTTAAGATTAGTTTTAGGTTTAGGGTTAGTGTTATGATTAGGATTAGGGTTAGGGTTAGGTTTAGGGTAAGGATTAAGTTAGGATGAGGTTTAGGTTAGAGTGAGTGTCAGGGTTAGGTTTAGGGTTGGGGTTAGGGTTCGTGTTCTGGTTAGGTTAAGGGTTAGGTTTATTTAGGATTAGGGTTAGTGTTATAGTTAGGGTTATGTTTATGCTTAGGGTTAGTGTTTGTATTACTGTTAGGGTGTGGTTTTGGGTTAGCATTAAGGTTAGGGTTAGATTTAGGATTAGTGCTAGCCTTAGGGTTACTGTTAGAGTTATCATTAGTGTTAGGGTTAGGATTACGTTTATTTTTTGTGTTAGTGATAGGATTAGGGTTACTGTTAGTGATTGGGTTAGGTTAAGGAATATCGTTAGGGTTAGGAATAGGTTTAGAGTTAGTGTTAGGGTTAGGGGTAAGGTTAGGGGTAGTGTTACATTTAAGGTTAAGATTAGTGCTAGAGTTATGCTTCAGTTTAGCGTTAGGTTTAGTTTAAGTGTAAGGGTTAGCGTTAGAGTTAGGGTTATGGTTAAAGTTATGATTTGGATTAGTGTTAAGATTAGGGTTAGGGTTCAGGTTAGTGTTGGGATTAGTGTTAGGGTTAGGGTTAGTGTTTTTGTTAGGGTTAGAGTTATGTTTAGGTTTTGTGTTTGGGTTAAGTTTATGGTTAGACTTACAGTTAGTATTAGTGTTAGAGATAGTGTTAGGTTTAGGGTTATTGTTAGGGTTAAGTTTATGGTAGAGGTTAGTGTTAGGGTTAGGATTAGGTTTAGGGTTAGTGTTAGTGTTAGGTTTAGTGTTAGGGTTAGTGTTAGGTTTAGGGTTAGGTTTAAGCTTAGGATTAGAAATAGGGTTAAGGTTAGTGTTAGGGTTAGAAATGTTGTTACGGATAGGGTTAGGGTTAAATTTAGCATTAGGCTTAGTGTCAATGTTAGGCTTATGTTTAGGTTTAGGTTTTTAGTTATGATTAGGAATAGTGTTAGGTTTAGGGATATGTTTAGGTTTAGTGTTTCAATTAGGGTTAAAGTTAGGGTTAGGGTAATGTTTTGGGTTAAGGTAAGGGTTAGCATTACAGTTAGTATTTGGGTTAGAATTAGTGTTAGGATTAGGGTTAGAGTTAGGGTTAATTTTAGGGTTAGGATTAGTGTTAGTGTTAGGGTGAAGTTTAGGGTTAGTGTTAGTGTTAGGGATAGTGTTATGATTAGTGTTGGTTTTAGAGTTAGGTTTAAGCTTAGGGTTAGTGATAGGGTTAGTATTAGGGTTAGTGTTAGTGTTAGGGTTAGGGTTAGGGTTAGGGTTATGTAAGGGTTAGGGTTAGGGTTAGGTCAGGATTAGAGTTAGGGTTAGGGTTAGTATTAGGGTTAGTGTTAGTGTTGGGGTTAGGGTTAGGTTTAGTGTTAGGGTTAGGGTTAGTTTAGGGTTAGTGTTAGGGTTAGGGTTAGGGTTAGTGTTAGGGTTAGGGTTAGGGTTAGGGTTAGTGTTAGAGTTAGTGTATGGATCCGCGTTAGGTTTAGGACTAGGCTTTGTGTAAGGGTTATGTTTAGGGTTATTGTTAGGCTTAGAGTTAGTTTTACAGTTAGGGTAATGGTTAAGTTTAGGATTAGTGTTTGTGTAAGATTTAGAGTTAGGTTTAGGGTTAATGTTAGAGTTATGGTTATGTTATGTTTAGGTTTAGGTTTAGGGTTAGGGCTATGTTTAGGGTGTGTTTTAAGGTTTGGGTTATGGTTAGGGTTACAGTTAGTGTTACAGTTATGGTAAGCATTAGTGTTTGGTTTAGGGTTAGGTTTAGAATTAATGTTAGGTTAGTGTTAGGGTTATGGTTAGGGTTAGTGTTCAGGTAGGGTTAATATTAAGGTTACGTTTAGTGTTAGAGATAGGATTAGGGTTACGTTAGGGTTAGGGTTAGGATTAATGTTAGAGTTAAGTTTAGGGATAATGTTAGGTTTAAGTTAGGTTTAATGTTTGGTTTAAGTTAGGTTTTCTGTTAGTATTAGGGTTAGGGTTAGGATGAGAGTTAGGGTTATGGTTCGGGTTAATGTAAGGGTTATTGTTACCTTTAGGATTAATGTTAGGCTTAGGTAAGGGCAAGGGTTAGGGTAAGGGTTAGGGTTGTGTTTGCGATTAGGGTTAAGTTTAGGGTTAGATTTAGGGTTAATTTTAGGTTTAGGGTTAGGTTTAGGGTTAGTCATAGTGTTAGTTCAGGTTTAGGCTTATGGTTAGTGTTAGGGTTAGGGTTAGGTTTAGGGTTAGTGTTAGTTTATGGTTAGCATATTTTAGGTTTAGAGTTAGTGTTAGGGTTAGGGTTAGTGTTACAGTTAGGTTTAATGTTAGTTAAGGTTTAGGTTTCATGTAAGTGCTAGGGTTATGGTTAGTGTTAGTTTTAGGGTTAAGTTTAGGGTTAGGGTTAGGGTTTGGGTTATTGTTAGGGTTAGGTTTAATTTTAGGGTTAGTGTCAGGGATAATGTTAGGGTTATTATTAGGGTTAGGTTTTGGGTTCGTTATAGTATTAGCATTAGGGTTAGTGTTAGGTTTAGGCTCAGGTTTAGGGTTAGCGTTACTGTCAGGGTTAGAGTTAGGGATTGTGTTATGGTTAGGGATAGGTTTAGTGTTAATTTTAGGGTTAGGCCTAGTGTTAGTGTTAGAGTTAGTGTTACGTTTAGATTTAGGGTTAGTTTTAGGTTTAGGTTTAGGGTTGTTGCCAGGGACTAGAGGGAAGTTCTCCTTCAGAGAATAGTCTGACAGTTACAAGAATGAGCCCCCTGGGATACATCCTGCCTGGGAGACACCCTGCAGCTTTCTATCTCCCTGAGACATCCTGTGGCCACCTATCTTCCTGAAATATCCTGTGTTATCTCACCTTGTGAAGACATCCAGCAACTGCCAATAAGAGAGCTCCCCCATTCCCAGCCCATAAATACCCCTGTGTGAACAATAAAAGTTTGCACCTTGATCAGAACTCCTGTTTTGCTGTCATCCTTCTCTGTCTCTTGTCCCTTCATTCCTCCCCATCTAGGTTCACTGCCCACGTTGATGTGTCCTGCCGGTTGGGACAGGTTATGGTGAGTTTTAGGATAAGTATAAGGGTTAGGGTTAGGGTTAGTTTTAGTGTTAGGAATAGGGTTCGTGTTAGCATGAGGTTTAGGGTTAGTGTTAGGGATAGGATTAGGTTTTGGATTAGCTTTAGTGTTTGTTAGGGTTAGGGTTATGGATAGTGTTAGGGTTAGGAATAGGGTTAGGGTTAGGGCTAGGGTTAGGGTTAGGGTTAGTGTTATGGTTAGTGTTAAGGTTAATGTTAGGGTTAGTTTTAGAATTAGGATTAGGTTTATGGTTATGGTTAGTTTTAGGTTTAGGGTTAGAGTTAGGGTTTGGGTTAGGTTTAGGGTTAGTTTTAGAGTTAGATTTAGGGTTAGGGTTAGTGTTAATATTAGTGTTAGGTTCAGGGATAAGTTTCGTGTTAGGGTAAGTGTTAGGTTTAGGGTTTCTATTGGGTTATTGATAGGATTAAGTTTGGAGTTATGGTTAGGATTAGAGTTAGAATGAGGCTTAGGATTAGGTTTAGGGATAGTTTCAGGTTTACGGGTAGGATAGGGTTATGGTTAGTGTTAGTGTAAGGGTAAGGGTTAGGGTTTTTGTTAGGTTTAGGGTTAGTTTGATGGTTAAGCTTAGGGCTAGATTTAGTGTATATGTTAGTGTTATTTTTAGAGTTCACGTTAAGGATAGTGTTAGGGTTAGGGACATGTTTAGGGTTACTTTTAGGGTTATCGTTAGGGCTAGAATTAGTGTTACGGTAGGGTTAGGGTTTAGTTAATGTTAGGGTTAGGGCTAGAGTTAAGTTTATTTTTTGGGTTAAGGTTTGGTTTAGGTTTCAGGTTAGGATTAGGGTTACTTTAAGAATTAGCAATAGGGTAAGGATTATGGTTAGTGTTAGGGTAAGAATTATGGTTTGTGTTAGGGTAAGATTTAGGTGTAGGTTTTTTGTAAGGGTTAGAGTTAAAAGATAGGTTTAGTGTTAGGGTTACGGTTGGGGTTAGTGTTACGTTTAGGTTTAGGATTGGTATGTATGTTAGTGTTATAGGTAGTTTTATGTTTAGTGTTAGGGTAGAGTTAGGGTTAGTGTTACAGTTAGGGTTATCATTAGAAAGAGGGTTAGAGTGAGGCAAGGATTAGGGTTAGGGTTAGGGTTAGTTTTATGGTTACCAGTAGGTTAGGTTTAGTGTTAGGGTTAAGGTTAGTGTTACTGTTAGTATTAGGGTTAATGTTAGTGTTTGGGTTAGTGACAAAGTTAGTGTTGGGGTTAGGGTTAGTGTTAGGTTTAGGAGTAGTGTTAGGGTTAGTGTACATGTTAGGGTTAGGATTAGGGTTAGGTAAGGGTTAGGGTTAGTGTTAGGTTATTGTTAGGGTTATGATTTGCTATAGGGTTTGTGTTACGATTATGTTAGGGTTAGGGTAATGTTAGGGTTAGGGTTAGTGTTAGGGTTAGGGTTAGGTTTAAGTTTAGTGTTAGGGTTATGGTTAGTTTTAGGGTTAGTGTTAGGGTTAGGGTTAGGGTTGGGGTTACAGTTGGTGTTAGGGTTAGTTTTAGGTTTAGGGTTAGGTTTAGGTTTTGTGTTACATTTAGAGTTTTGGTTGGGTTAGGATTAGTTTTTGGGTTAGTGTTATGTTTAGATTTAGGGTTAGTGTAGGGTTAGAGTTAGGGTTAGTGTTACAGTTAAGTTTCGGGTTATGGTGAGGCTTAGGTTTAGTGTTAGGTTAGGGTTAGAGATAGGGTTAGAAAAAGTTTTAGGGTTAGGGATAGAGTTAGGTTTAGGGTTATTGTTAGGATTAAGTTTAGGTTTTTGTTTAGGATTAGCATTAGTGTTCATTTTAAAGTTACTTTTATGGTTAAGGTTGGTGTTAGGGTTAGTTTTAGGGTTTGTGTTAGGGTTAGGTTTAGGGTTAGTGTTATTGTTAGGGCTAAGATTAGTGTTAGGGTTAGGATTAAGGTTAGCATTAGGTTAAGGTTAGGGTTATTATTAGGGTTAGAGTCAGGGTTGGGTTTAGGTTTAGGAATAGAGTTAGGGTTAGTGTTAGTGATATATTAGGGATAGGGTTAGAGTTTGGTTAGGGATAGGATTATGATTAGGGATAGGTTTAGGGTTAGTGTTAGTCTTATGGTTAAAATTAGGTTTAGGGTGAGGGTTAAGGTAAGGTTTAGGGTAAAGGAGAGAGTAAGTTTTAGGGTTAGGGTTAGGGTTAGGGTTAAAATTAGTGTTATTGTAGGATTAGGGTTAGGGTTAGGGTAAGGGTTAGTGTTAGGGTTAGGATTAAAATTTGTCTTAGGTGATGGTGTGGATTATGTTTAAGGTTCCGGTTACAGTTAGGATTAGGTTTAGGTATAGAGTTAGGGTTAGGTCAGTTAGGGTTCAAGATAGGGTTAGGATTAGTGTTAGTGTTAGGTTTAGGATTAGGTTAAGTTAGGGTTAGGGCGAGGTTTAGGCTTTATGTTAAAGTTAAGTTAGGGTTAGTGTTAGCTTTAGTTTTAAGTTTAGGATTAGGGTTAGTGTTAAGTTTAGGGTTAAGGTTATAGTTAGGTTTAGGGTTAGTGTTAGGATTAGGGTTAGGTTTAGGGTTAGCTTATGGTTAGAATTAGGGTGAAGGTTAGAGTTAGGCTTAGGATTAGGTTATTGTTAGGGTTAGTGGTAGGGTTATGGTTACGGTTAGTTTTAGGGTTAGGGTTAAGGTTAGAGTTAAAGTTAGGGTTAAGGCTGCTGTTAGGGTTAGAGTTAGGGTTAGGGTTATGTTTAGTGTTAGGGTGATGGTTAGGGTAAGAGTTAGGGTTAGGTAAAATTTTGGTTTAGGTTTAGGGTTAATGTTAGAGTTAGTATTAGTTTTAGGGTTAGGGTTAGTGTTTAGTTTAGAGTTATTTATAAAGTTAGAGTTTGTGTTGGGGTTACAGTTAGGGTTATGATAAAGTTTAGGATTATGGTTAGATTTAGATTTATTGTTATGTTTAGGTCAGGGTTAGGGTTAGGATTAGGGTTAGTGTTACGGTTAGGATTTGGGTTAAATTAGAGTTACAGTTAGATTTATGGTTCATGTTAGGATTAAAATTAGGGTTCATTTTAGGTTTAGGGTTACGGTTAGTGTTAGGGTTAGGTTTAGCATAAGGGTTAAGATTAGTGTTAGGTTTAGGATTAGTGTATGGGTTAAATTAGGGTTAGGGTTAGATGTATGGTTTGTGTTAGGATTAAGGATAGGGTTTTTGTTAGTTTTAGGTTTAGGGTAATGGTTAGGGTTAGGGTTAGGTTTAGATTTAGGGTTATATTTAGTTTTAGGGTTAGGGTTAGGATTAGTGTTACCATTAGTATTAGGGTTAGGTTTAGGGTTAGTGTTTGGGATGGAGTTATATTTAGTGTTAGGGTTAGGGTTAGAATAAGGTTAGGGTTAGTGTTATGTTTAGGATAAGGGCAAGGGTTAGGTTTAGTGTTTGGGTTAGCATTAGTATTTGGTTTAGGTTAAGGTTTAGGGTGAGGCTTAGGGTTCTTTTCAGGGTGAGGGTTAACTTAAGGATTAGGATTAGGGTTGTGGTTTGGGTTAGGGTTAGGGTTAGTTTAAGGTTAGTGTTTAGTTTAGGGTTAGTGTTAGGGTTATGGTTATGGTAAGTGTTACGGAGAGGGTTAGTGTTAGGGTTGTTTTCAGGTTAGGATTAGGGTAAGGGTTCATGTTAGAGATAGCGTTAGGGATAGTTTTAAATTCTGGTTTAGGGTGAGTGTTAGAGTTAGGGTTAGGGTTAGTGTTAGTGTTAGGTTAGTGTTAGTGTTAGGGTTAGGATTAGGTTTAGGTTAACTGTTAGGGTTGTGTTTAGGGTTAGATTAGGGTTAGATTTAGGGTTCATGTTAGGATTAGGGTTAGTGTTTCGGTTAGTGTTAACATTAGTGTTAGGGTTAGGGTTAGTGTTAGTGTTGGATTTGAGTTATAGATAGGTTTAGAGTTAGTGTTAGTGTTTGAATTAGGGTTAGTATTAAGTTTAGAATTAGGGTTATGGAGCGGGTTAGGATTAGGGTTTGGGTCAGGGTTAGGGTTAGGGTTAGGTAAGGGTTACATTTTGCGTTAACGCTATAGGGTTATGGTTAGGGTTTGTGTTACTATTGGGGTTAGGGTGAGGGTGAGGGTTAGAATTAGGGTTAGGTTTAATGATAGGGTTAGAGTTAGGTTTATGTTTAGGTAAAGGTTAAGTTTACTGTTAGGATTAGGATTAGGATTAGGGTTAGGTTTAATACAAAATACACTAGTATGGCAGTATATAAAAACGTGGGTGTGTAACTGATGTGATTCAGCAATCTGTATACAGGGTAAAAATGGGAGTTCATAATCCACTTGAATCAAATGTATGGAATATGATATGTCAAGAGCTTTGTAATGTTTTGAACAACTAATAATAAAAAATAATAAAAAATACAGGTAAGGTTAGGGTTAGTCTTAGGGTTATTTTTAGCGTTAGGGTTAGTGTTAGAATTAATGTTAGCATTAGGTTTATCGTTTGTGATAGGGTTAGGATTAGGTTTAGGGTTTGTGTTATGGTTGGGGTTAGGGATAGTTTTATGGTTAGTATTAGGTATAGAGTGAGGCTTAGGGTTAGTTTTAGAGTTACGGTTAGGGATAGGGTTAGGGTTAATGTGAAGGTTAGGGTTAAGTTTAGTGTTAGTGTTAGGTTTATGGTTAGGATTAGGGTTAGTATAGGGTTAGGGTTGGGGTAAAAGTTAGTGTTAAGATTTAGGTTTGAATTAGTGTTAAGGTTAGAGTTAGGGTTACGGTTTGGTTTCTGTAAGCTTTAGGGTTAGGGTTAGGTCAGGGTTAGAGTTAGGGTTTGGGTTAGTTTTATTGTTAGGGTTAGGATTAGAGTTACATTAGGGTTAGGGTTAGAGTTAGGGATAGGTTTAATTTTATGTTTAATGTTAGGTTATGTTTATGTTTAGGGTTAGTGTTACGGTTAGGGTAAGTTTTAGTTTAAGTGTTAGGGTTAGGGTTGGGGTTACTGTTAGGCTTAGGGTGAGGATTACATTTAGGGTTCGAGTTAGGGTTAGGGTTAGGGGTCAGGATAGGTTAGGGTTACTTTTGGGGATAGGATTAGGGCTAGGGTTAGTGCTACAGTTAGGATTAGGGTTAAGTTTGGGGTTAGATTTAGGATTACATTTAGAATTATGGTTAGGGTTAGTTTTGGGGTTAGAATTAGAGTTTGAGTCTGGGTTATGTTTAGGGTTAGTTTTAGAGTTAGGGTTAGGATTAGTGTTAGGTTTAGTGTTAGGGTTAGTATTAGGGTTAGAGTTATAATTTGTGTTAGGGTAAGTGTTATGGTTAGGGTTTGTGTTACGGTTAAAGTTAGATTTAGTTTTTGGGTTATGTTGAATAAGAGGGTTAAAGTGATGCATAGGGTTAGGATAGAGTTAGTTTTATTGTTATGGGTAGGTTAGGGTTAGTGTTAGGATTAGGGTTATTGTTATTGTTAGTGTTAGTGTTAGAGTTAAGGATAGGGTCACAGATAGGGTTAGGGTTAGGTTTAGGTTTAGGGTTATGTTAGCATTAGTGATTGGGATAGAGTTGAGTTCAGGGTTAGGGTTAGGGTTAGTGTTAGGGTTAAGTTTAGGGTTAGAGTTAGGATTAGTGTTAGGTTTAGTGTTAGGATTAAGGTTAGGGTTAAAGTTAGGAAATGGTTAAGGTTAGTGTTATGTTAGGGTTAGGGTTAAAGTTAGGAAATGGTTAAGGTTAGTGTTATGTTAGGGTTAGGGTTAAAGTTAGGAAATGGTTAAGGTTAGTGTTATGTTAGGGTTAGTGTTATGTTTTGGGTTAGGGTTTGTGATAGGGTTACAATTAAGTTTAGGGTTAGGGTTACTTTAGGCTTAGGGTTAGGGTTAGGTATAGGGTTAGTGTTAGCTTTAATGTTAGGGGTAGGGGTAGGTTTAAGAATAGGTTTAGTATTAGTGTTATGGTTTCTTTTAGGGTTAGGTTTAGTGTAAGCATTAAGTTTAGTGTTAGAGTTAGGGTTAGGGTTAGGGTTAGGATTAGTGTTTGGGTTAGTGTTAGAGTGAGGTTTATGGATAGTTTTAGAATTAGGGTTAGGTGTAGTGTCATGGTAGGGTTAGGGTTAGGGTTAGAGTTAGTGTTAGGTTTAGGGTTAGGGGTAAGTTTAGGTTTGTGTTTGGATTAGGTTTACGGTTAGGGTTAGAGTTATTGTTATTTTGTGTTTAATATTTCAGGTCTCACTCACATTCACAATTTAAAAGTGACTTAGGGGATGTCTGTATAAACTCCAACCTTCATCCTGTGCAAATTAATCTCTTTTAGTCTAACTGGACATTCCAGACTCCCCAAATAATTCTAAGTCTTAACTCTGCGATCTCTTTTTTTTTCCTTTTTTTTATTTGTTGTTCAAAACATTAAAAAGCTCTTGACATATCATATTTCATGCATTAGATTCAAGTTGGTTATAAACTCCCAATTTTACCCCAAATACAGATTGCAGAATCACATCGGTTACACATCCATATTTTTACATAATGCCCTATTAGTAACTGTTGTATTCTGCTACCTTTCCTATCCTCTACCATCCCCCCTTCCTCCCCTCCCATCTTCTCTCTCTACCCCATCCACTGTAATTCATTTCTCTCCTTGTTTATTTTCCCATTCCCCTCACAACCTCTTATATGTAATTTTGTATAACAATGAGGGTCTCCCTCCATTACCATGCAATTTCCCTTTTCTCTCCCTTTCCCTCCCACATCATGTCTCTGTTTAATGTTAATCTTTTCTTCCTGCTCTTCCTCCCTGCTCTGTTCTTAATTGCTCTCATTATATCAAAGAAGACATTTGGTATTTGATTTTTAGGGATTGGCTAGCTTCACTAAGCATAATCTGCTCCAGTGCCATCCATTTCCCTGCAAATTCTATGATTTTGTCAGTTTTTAGTGCTGTATAATACTCCATTGTGTATAAATGCCACATTTTTTATCCATTCATCTATTGAAGGGCATCTGGTTTGGTTCCACAGTCTAGCGATTGTGAATTGTGCTGCTATGAACATTGATGTGGCAGTATCCCTGTAGTACGCTTTTTTAAGGTCTTCAGGGAATAGTCCGAGAAGGGCAATAGCTGGGTCAAATGGTGGTTCCATTCCCAGCTTTCCCAGGAATCTCCATACTGCTTTTCAAAGTGGCCGCACCAGTTTGCAGTCCCACCAGCAATGTACAATGTCCCTTTTCGCCACATCCTCGCCAGCAGTTGTTGTTGTTTGACTTCATAATGGCTGCCAATATTACTGGAGTGAGATGGTATTTTAGGGTGGTTTTGATTTGCATTTCTCTGACTGCTAGAGATGGTGAGCATTTTTTCATGTACTTGTTGATTGATTGTATATCCTCCTCTGAGAAATGTCTGTTCAGGGCCTTGTCCCATTTGTTGATTAGGTTATTTGTTATCTTATTGTTTAATTTTTTGAGTTCTTTGTATACTCTGGATATTAGGACTCTATCTGAAGTGTGAGGAGTAAAAATTTGTTCCCATGATGTAGGTTCCCTATTTACCTCTCTTATTGTTACTCTTGCTGACAAAAAACTTTTCAGTTTAGGTAAGTCCTATTTGTTGATTCTTGTTATTAACTCTTGTGCTATGGGTGTCCTATTAAGGAATTTGGAGCCCGACCCCACAATATGTAGATCGGAGCCAACTTGTTCTTCTATCAGATGCAGAGTCTCTGATTTGATATCTAGCTCCTTGATCCACTTTGAGTTAACTTTTTTGCATGGTGAGAGGAGGGGATTCAGTTTCATTTTGTTGCATATGAATTTCCAGTTTTCCCAGCACCATTTGTTGAAGACGCTATCCTTCCTCCATTGCATGCTTTTAGCTCCTTTATCAAATATAAGATAGTTGTAGCTTTGTGGATTAGTCTCTGTGTCCTCTATTCTGTACCATTGGTCCACCCGCCTGTTTTGGTACCAGTATCATGCTGTTTTTGTTACTATTGCTCTGTAAAATAGTTTGAAATCTGGTATCGCTATACCGCCTGATTCACACTTCCTGCTTAGAATTGCTTTTGCTATTCTGGGTCTTTTATTTTTCCATATGATTTTCATGATTGCTTTATCTATTTCTACAAGAAATGCCATTGGGATTTTGATTGGCATTGCATTAAACCTATAGAGAACTTTTGGTAATATTGCCATTTTGATGTTAGTTCTGCCTATCCATGGACAGGGTATATTTTTCCATCTTCTAAGATCTTCTTCTACTTCTCTTTTTAGGGTTCTGTAGTTTTCATTTTATAGATCTTTCACCTCTTTTGTTAGGTTGATTCCCAAGTATTTTATTTTATTTTTTTTGAGGATATTGTGAATGGAGTGTTTTTCCTCATTTCCATTTCAGAAGTTTTGTCGCTGATATACAGTAATGCCTTTGATTTATGTGTATTGATTTTATATCCTGCCACTTTGCTGAATTCATTTATTAGTTCTAGTAGTTTGTTGTAGACCTTTTGGGTCTTCTAGGTATAGAATCATGTCACCTGCAAATAGTGATAATTTAAGTTCTTCTTTTCCTATTTTTATGCCTTTAATTTCTTTCGTCTGTCTAATTGCTCTGGCCAGTGTTTCGAGAACTATATTGAATAGAAGTGGTGATAGAGGGCATCCCTGTCTTGTTCCAGATTTTAGAGGGAATGCCTTCAGTTTTTCTCCGTTCAGAATGATGCTAGCCGGAGGCTTAGCATACATAGCTTTTACTATGTCGAGGTAAGTTCCTGTTATCCTTAGTTTTTCTAATGTTTTGAACATAAAGCAATGCTGTACTTTGTTGAATGCTTTTTCTGCATCTATCGAGATGATCATATAGTTCTTATCTTTAAGTCTATTGAAATGGTGTATAACATTTATTGATTTCCATATATTGAACCATCCTTGCATCCCAGGTATGAATCCTACTTGATCATGGTGCACAATTTTTTTGATGTGCCTTTGTATCCGATTCACGAGAATTTTATTGAGGTTTTTTGCATCTAGGTTCATCAGAGATATCGGTCTGTAGTTTTCTTTCTTTGAGGTGTCTTTGGTTTCGGAATCAGGGTGATGTTGGCCTCATAGAATGAATTTGGCAGAGCTCCCCCTTTTTCTATTTCCTGAAATAACTTGAAAAGTATTGGTAATAATTCTTCTTTAAAGGTTTTGTAAAACTCTGCTGTATACCCATCTGGTCCTGGGCTTTTCTTGGTTAGGGTAAGGGGTAAGATTAGGTTTGTGTTTGGATATGTTTTACGGTTAGGGTTAGAGTTATTGTTAGTGTTTGGGTTAAGTTTAAGGATAGTTTTAGTGTTAGGGTTAGGGATAGTTTTAGGGTTAGTGTTATCATTATGTTTAAGGTTAAGGTTTTTCTTAACATTAGGATTAGGATTAGTGTATGGTTGTGCTGGGATAGGGTTAGGATTAGTGTTGGGGTTATGGTTAGTGTCATAGTTTGGATTACAATAGGGGTTAGGATTAGGGTTAGAGTTAGGTTACGGTTAGGGTTAGGTTTAGGATAAGGGTTTGTGTTAGGGTTAGTGTTAGAGTTAAATTAGGGTTAGGGTTCGTGTTAGGGGTAGCGTTCATGTTAGGTTTAGGTTAGGGTTAGGGTTGAAGTTAGGTTAGAGTTAGGGTTAGTCATATGTTTAGGGTTAGTGTTAATGTTGGGATAGGGTTATAGTTAGGTTTAGGTTTACTGTTAGTGTTAGGATGAGTTATAGGTTTAGAGTTAGGGTTAGGGTGAGGCTTGGGGTTAGTGTTAGGGTGAGGGTTACAGTTAGTTTTAGGGTTACAGTTAAGGTTAGGTATATGGTTTCAATTATGGTTAGGGTTACCATTAGGTTTAGTGTTAGAGTTAGGGTTAGGTTTAGGATTAGTGTTAGAATTAGTGTTATGGTAAGGTTAGGGTTAGGGTTTGGGATAGGGTTTGGGTTAGTGCTAGGGTTAGGGTTAGCATAAATGGTAGGGTTAGGGTTAAGGTTAGAGTTCATGTTAGGTTTAGGGTTAATGTTGGGGTTAGGTTTAGGGTGACAATTAGGGTTAAGGTTAGTGTTTTCAGTTAGGGTTAGGGTTAGTGTTAGTTAAAGGTTTAGGGTTAGGGTGAGATTTAGGATTAATGTTAGGGTTAGGGTTAGCTTTAGGGTTAGGGTTAGGGTTGGGGTTATGGTTATGGTTAGGGTTTGGTTAAGGTTTAGGCTTAGGTTTAGTGTTAGGTTTGGGTTTAGGGTTAACATTAATATCAGGTTAAGACTTAGGTTTACACTTAGGGTTAGTGATAGGGTTAGGAAAAGTTTAGGGTTTTGTTTAGGTTTTGTGTTAGTGTTAGGGTTAGGGTTAGCGTTATGGTGAAGTTTAGTGTTAGGGTTAGGTTTGGGTTAGGGTTAGCATTTGGGTTTGTGTTAGGGTTAGGATTAGGGTTAATATTAGGTTTAGGGTTAGGGTTAGAGTTAGGGTTAGAGTTATTGTTAGTCTTAAGTTAGTTTTATGATTAGGGTTAGTGTTAAGGTTAGGGTTAGGGTTTGGATTAGGTTTGGTGTTAGGGTTATAGTTAAGGTTGGGTTTAGGTTAGGTTTAGGTTAAGTTTGGAAATAGAGTGAGGGTTTGTGTTAGTGTAAGTGTTAGGGTTAGTGTTAGTATTGGGTTTATGTTTTGGATTGGGTTAATGTTAGTGTTAGGGTTAGGGTTAGCGTTAGAGTTTGGGTTAGGATTATAATTAAGTTTATGTTTAATATTAGGGTTTAGGTTAGTGTTAGTATTATGTTAGGGTTGTGGTTTGTGTGAGGGTTAGGGTCAGGGTTAGGGTCTGGGTTAAGTTTAGGTTTAGGTTTATTGTTACGGTTACAGTTAGTGATAGGGTTATGTTTAGGTAAGGTTTAGAATTAGAATTAGGGTTACAGTTAGGATTAGGGTTAGCTTTAGGGTTAGGGTAAGGGTTAGTCATCGGTTTATGTTTAGCATTAGATTTAGTGTTAGGGTTAGGTTTATTGTTACGGTTAGGATTAGTGTTTTAGTGAGGCTTAGGGTTAGTGTTAGGGTTAGGTTTAGGGTTAGGGTTAGGGTTAGGGTAACGGTTACTGTTCACGTTAGTACTACGTTTAGAGTTAGGTTTAGAGTTAGGGTTAGTGATAGGGTTAGTGTTGGGGTAAGAGTTACTGTTAGCATTTTGGTTAGAGTTAGTGTTAGGTTTAGGGTTAGGGTTAGGTAAAGTTTGGGTTATGATTTGTGTGTTTGTGTAAGGGTTAGACTTAGGGTTAGGGTTACATTAGATTTAGGATTATAGTTAGGGTTAGGGTTAGGGTTAGGGTTAGGATTATGTTTAGGTTATCTTTAGAATTCGTGTTAGGGTTAATATTAGGGTTAGGGTTAGGGTTAGGATTAGGGTTAAGGTTAGAGTAAGAGTTAGGGTTAGGGTTAGTGTTAGGGTTAGATTTATGATTATGGTTAGTATTAGGGTTAGGGTTAGGTTAAAATTAGGGTTTGGATTAGGGTCATGGTTACAATTTGTGTTAGTCTTAGTGTTAGGGTTAGGTTAGGGTTAGGTTTATGGTTAGTGTTTGGGTTATGTTTAGTGTTAGGTTTAAGGTTAGGTTTTGTTTTAGGGTTACTGTTAGGGTTATGGTTACACTTACGGTTATGGTTAAATTTAAGTTTAGGGTTAGGGATAGGGATTGGTTTAGTGTTATATTAGGGTTAGTATTAGTTTTAGGTTAGGGTTAGTGTTAGGTTTAGCTTTAGGTTGAGGTTTAGAGTTAGGTTGAGGATTAGAAGTAGGGTTAGGAAAAGTGATAGGTTTAGGTTTAGTATTAGGGTTAGTGTTAGGGTTAGTGTGAGGTTTAGTTTTATGGTTAGTGTTAGGATTAGGATTAGTGTTTGGATTAGGTCTAGGGTTAGGGTCTAGGGTTAGGGTTAGTGTTAGGTTTTGGGATAGATTTAGGTTAGTGTTAGGGTTAGGGTTATGGTTAGTGTTAGAATTAGGGTTAGGGTAAAGGTTAGTTATAGTGTTAGAGTTAGGTTTAGGTTTCATGTTTGGGTTAAGGTTAGGGTTAGGGTTAGTGTTAAGTGTAGGGTTAGGGTTAGTGTTAGTGATAGGGTTAGGGTTGGGGTTAGGGTTAGGGTTAGTATTAGTGTTACAGGTAGGATAATTGTTAAGTTTAGGGTTTTTGGTAGGGTAAGGGTTAGGATTAGTGTTAGGATTAGGATAAAGGATAGGGTCAGTGATAGGGTTAGGAATAAGTTTAGGGTTAGTGTTAGGTTAGAGTTAGTGTTATGGTAGGTTAAGGTTAGGGTTATGTTTAGATTTAGGGTTTGTGTTACGGTTAGGTTTAGTGTTGGAGTAAGTATTAGTGTTAGGGTTAAAGTTAATCTTAGGATTATGTTTAGGGTTCGGTTCAGAATTTGTGTTAGGGTAAAATTAGGGTTAGGGTTTGTGTTAGGGTTAGGGTTAGGATTAGTTGTAGGCTTAGGGTTAGGGTTTGTGTTAGGGTTACCGTTAGGGTTATATTTAGAGTTACAGGATTAGGATTAGGGTTTGAGTTAGGATTGGGGCTAGTTTTAGGGTTAGGGTTAGTGTTATAGTTAGTATTAGGTTTAGGGTGAGGGTTAGTTTCAGGGTTAGGGTTAGGGTTAAGTTTATGGTTACTGTTAGGGTTAAGGTAAGGGTTGGGATTAGGTATAGTGTTAGTGTTAGTGTGCAAATTAGGGTTTTAATTAGGGTTTGGGTTAATGTGAGTGTTAGTTTTAGTGTTAGGGTTATGTTTGTGTTAGTGTTAGGGTTAGGGTTAATTATAGTATTAGGGTTAGGAATAAGGTAGAGTTAGTGTTAGGGTTAGGGTTAGGTTTAGAGTTAGTGTTAGGGTTAGGGTTAGTGTTATGGATAGGTTTATGGTTAGGTTTATGATTAGTTTTAGGGTTAGGGTTAGTGTTATGGATAGGTTTATGGTTAGGTTTATCATTAGTGTTAGGGTTATGGTTAGGGTTAGTGTTATGGTAAGGGTTAGGTTTAGGGTTAGTGTTAGTCTTACTGTAAGGGTTAGTGTTAGGTTTAGGGTTAGGTTTATGGTTAGTGTTAGGGTTAGTGTTATGGTTAGGGTTAGGATTAGTGTTAGTTTTAGTTTTAGGGATAGTATTAAAATTAGGGTTAGTGTTAAGTTTATGATTAGGATTAGTGATACGGTTAGGATTATGTTTAGGTTTAACATTAGGGTTACAATTAGGTTTAATGTTTGTGTTAGTGTTAAACTTAGGGTTAGAATTAGGTAAGGATTAGGGTTAGGGTTAGATTAGGGTTAGTATTATGGTTTGGGTTAGGTTTTCTGTTAGGGTTATGGTTAGGATTAGAAACACTGTTACGGTTAGAATTAGGGTTCTGCTTAGGATTAGAAACTGTTACGGTTAGAATTAGGGTTCTGGTTAGGTTTAGAGTTAGGTTTCGTGTTAGGTTAAGGGTTAATGTTAGTGGAATGTCAAGCGTTAGGTTTAGTGTTAAGAATAGGATTTGGGTTAGGGTTAGGATTAGTTTTTGGTTTAGGATTAGATTTAGGATTAGTGTTAGGGTTAGGGTAGGGTTAGTGTTATGGTTAATATTAGGTTTAGTTTAGGGTTAGGTTTACAGTTAGGTTAATATTATGGTTAGTTTTAGGGTTAGGTTTAGGGTTTGTATTAGGGTTAGGGTTAGGTTAGGGTTAGGGTTAGGTTTGGGTTCATATTAGGGAAGGGTTAGGGTTAGTGTTAGGTTTAGGTTTAGGGTTATGTTTTGACTTAGGGTTAGGGTTACAGTTAGGGTTAGGTTTAGTGATATGGTTAGGGTTAGAGTTAGGGTTAGGTTTCAGTTTAGGATTAGGGTTAGTATTACAGTTAGGTTTAGGGTTAAGATTAGGGTTAGGGTTAGGGTTAGAGTTAGTTTCAGGGTTTGGTTATAGTTCATGTTAGATTTAGGGTTAGGGTTAGTGTTAGGTTTAGGGTTACGGTATGGGTTAGTGTTAGGGGTAGTGTTAGGTTTAGGGTTAAGGTTAGGAGTAGGGTTAGTGTTAGGATTACTGTAAATTTAGGGTTAGGATTAGGGTAAGGTTAGGGTTAGGGTTGTGGTTAAGTTTACGGTTTATATTATGGTTAGTGTTAGGTTTAGGTGTAGGTTTAGGGTTGCAGTTAGGATTAGGGTTAGTGTTAGTGTTAAGTCGAGTGTTAGGTTTAAAGTTCGAGTTAGGTTTTCATTTAGGTTTAGCGTTAGGATAAGGTTTAGGTTTAGGGTTATAATTAGAGTTAGTGTTAGTGTTACAGTTAGGTTTAGGGTGAATGTTAGGGTTAAGGTTAGGGTTAGTGTTAGGATTAGGGTTAAGTTAGGGTTAGAATAAGATTTAGGGTTAGTGTTAGCATTGGGGTTAGATTTGAGTTTAGGGTTCATGTTAAGGATAGGGTTAGGGTTAGATTTAGTTAATGGTTAGGGTTTGGCTTAGGGTTCGTGTAAGGCATAGGGTTAGGATTAATGTTAGTTTAGGTTTAGGGTTAGTGTTAGAGTTAGTGTTAGGGTTACAGTAAGGGTTAGTGTTAGTGTTTGGTTTATCATTATAATTAGGTTTAGGTTTAGAGTTAGTGTTAGGATTAGGTTTAATATCAGATTTAGAGTTAGGTTTAGTTTTAATGTAAGGATTAGGGTTAGGGATAGGGTTAGGCTTTTGGTTAGTGTTAGGTTTAGGGTTAGGGTTCAATTTAGGTTTCAGATTATGGTTAGGGTTGATTTATTGTTAAGGTTAGTGTTACTGTTAGAGTTAGGTAAGGGTTAGGGTTAGGGTTACGGTTAGTGTTAAGATTGGGGTTAGGATTAGGGTTAGGATTGTGGTTTGTGTTAGATTTTGGGTTAGGGTTAGGTTTAGGGTTAGGGTAAGGTTTAGGATAAGGTTGGGGTTACTGTTTGGGTTAGAGTTAGAGTTTGTGTTAGAGTTAGGTTTAGGGTTAGTGTAAGGTTAAGGATTAGGGTTAGGGTTATGGTTAGTTTTAGGGTTAGAGTTAGTGTTTTGGTTAGGTTTATGGTTAGAATAATGGTTAGAGTTAGGGTTAGTTTTATGATTAGCATTTTTATAGGGTTAGTGTTAGGGTTAGGGTAAGTTTACGGTTACGGTTATGGTTAGGGTTAGGGTTAGTGTTAGGGTTACTTTTAGGGTTAGTTTTAGCGTTAGGATTTGAGTTATGGTAAGGTTTAGGGTTAGGGTAAGGGTTACGATTAGATTTAGTGTTACTGTTATGGTTTGGGTTCTGGTGAGTGTTAGGCTTAGGGCTAGGGTTAGGGTTAAGTTTAGTATTAGGTTTAGGGTTAGTGTTAGATTTAGGTTTATGGTTAGGGTTATGTTACAGTGAGGTTTAGGTTAAGGTTAGTGTTAGGGTTAGGGTTAGAGTTTGGGTTAGGATTCATGTTACTGTTAGGGTTAGTTTTACTTAGGGTTAGGGTTAGGGTTAGGTTTAGGTTCAGGTTTAGGGTTAGGGTTAGTGTTAGTGTTACGATTAGAGATAGGGATAACATTAGGGTTAGGGTTAGATTTAGGGTTAGTGTCAGCATTAGGGTTACAGTTAGGATTATCGTTAGTGGTAGGGTTAGGATTAGGGTTCGTGTTAGGAGTAAGTTAGGATTAGTGTTAAGGTTAGTGTTAGGGTTAGGGTTAGGCTTACTGTTAGTGTTAGTGTTAGGGTTAGGGTTAGGAATAGTGTTAGGGTTAGGGATAGGTTTAGAGATAGTGTTAGTGTTAGGGTTAAGGTTAGGGTTAGTGTTATGTTTCAGTGTAGGATTAGGTTTAGTTTAAATGTAAGGGTTAGAGTTACGGATAGGGTTTGGGTTAGTGTTAGTGTTAAGGTTAGGGTTTGGGTTAGTGTTGGGATTAGTGTTAGGGTTAGGTTTAGGATTTGTGTTTGGGTTAGGTTTAGGGTTAGCCTTACTGTTAGTATTAAAGTTAGAGCTAGGGTTAGGTTTAGGGTTATTGTTAGGATTAAATTTAGGGTTGATGTTAGTGTTAGGTTAGGGTTAGGTTTACGGTTAGTGTTAGTGTTACGTTTAGTGGTAGGGTTAGTGTTAGGTTTAGGGTTAGGTTTAACCTTAAGTTTAGAAATAGGGTTAGGGTTAGAATTATTGTTAGGTATAGGGGTAGGGTTAAATTTAGGGTTAGGATTAGTGTTAGTGTTAGGTTTATGTTTAGGGTTAGGGTTAGGAATAGTGTTATGGTTAGGGATAGGTATAGGGTTAGTGTTTTGATTAGGGTTAAATTAGTGTTACTGTTATGTTTAGAGTTAGGCTTCTGGTTAGCAATACATTTAGTATTAGTGTTGGAATTAGTGTAAGGGTTAGGGTTAGTGTTTGGGTTAATTTTAGGGTTAGGGTTAGTGTTAGGGTTAGAGTGAGGTTTAGGGTTAGTGTTAGTGTTAGTGTTAGGGATAGTGTTATGGTTAGTGTTAGGTTTAGGATTAGGTTTAAGCTTAGGGTTAGTGATAGGTTTAGTGTAAGTATTAGGGTTAGGGTTAGGTAAGGGTTAGGGTTAGGGTTAGGGTTAGGTTTATGTTATTGTTAGGTAAGGGTTAGGGTTAGGTCAGGATTTGGGTTAGGTTTAGGGTTAATGTTAGGGTTAGTGTTAGGGTTAGAGGTAGATTTAGGTTTACTGTTAGGGTTAGGGTTAGATTAGGGTTAGTGTTAGGGTTAGGGCTAGGGTTAGTGTTAGGTTTAGTTTTAGGTTTAGTGTTAGGGTTAGGGTGAGTTTTATGCTTAGGGTTAGGTTTAGGGTTAGGGTTAGGGTTAGTGTTACATTAGTGTTAGGTTTACGGTTAGGGTTAGTGTTAGGTTAGGGTACATATTAAGGTTAGGTTTAGTGTTAGAAATAGGGTTAGGTTTAGGGTTACGTTAGGGTTAGGGTTAAGATTCATGTTAGGGTTAAGGTTAGGAATAATGTTAGGGTTAAGTTAGGGTTAGGGTTACGGCTAGGGCTAATGTTAGTTTTAGGGTTAGCGTTATGATGAGAGTTAGGGTTAGGGTTCAGGTTAAGTTAAGGGTTATTGTTAGCATTAGTGTTAATATTATGTTTCAGTATGGGTTGTGGTTAGGGTTGTGTTTGTAATTAGGGTACGATTTAGGGTTAGAGTTAGGGATAATTTTAGGTTTAGGGTTAGGATTAGTGATATGGTTAGTTCAGGTTTAGGGTTATGGTTAGTGTTAGGGTTAGGGTTAGTGTTAGGTTTAGGATTAGTTTTAGGTTTAGTGTTAGGATTAGGGTTAGGTTTCAGTTTAGTGTTAGGTTTAGATTTAGGTTTCATGTAAGTGTTAGGGTTATGGTTAGTGATAAATTTAGGGTTAAGGTTAGGGTTAGTGTTAGGGTTATGTTTAGGGTTGGTTTTAGGATTAGGGTTAGGGTTATGGTGAGCTTTAGGGTTAGTGTAAGGGATAGGTTTAGGGTTAGTTTTAGTGTTAGGTATAAGGTTCATGACAGTGTGAGGGTAAGGGATAATGTTGGGATAGGATTAAGTTTTGGGTTACCTTTAGTGTTAGTGTTAAGGTAAGGGTTAGGGTTAGTGATAGGGTTAGGGATAGGTTTAATGATAGGGCTAGGGTTAAAGTTAGGGTTAGTGTTATGGTTAGGATTAAAGTTAGTGTTAGAGGTTAGTTTTAGAATTAGGATTAGGGTTATGGTTAGGGTTAGTTTTAGGTTTACATTTAGAGTTAGGGTTTGGCTTAGGTTTAGAGTTAGTTTAGAGTTAGATTTCGGATTGCAGTTAATGTTAATATTAGTGTTAGGTTCAGGGATATGTTTTGTGTTAGGGTAAGGTTTAGGTTTAGGGTTTCTGTTGGGTTAGTGATAGGATTAGTGATGCAGTTATGGTTAGGATTAGAGTTAGGATGAAGCTTAGGATTAGGCTTAGGGTTAGTTTTAGGGTTACGGGAAGGATAGAGTTAGTGTTAGTGTTAGTGTTAGTGTTAGGGTTAGTTTTAGGGTTAGGGTTAGGGTTTTTGTTAGGGTTAAGGTTAGTGTGAGGGTTAAGTTTAGGGTAAGGTTTAGTGTATGTTTTAGTGTTAGTGTAAGAGTTAAAGTTAGGGATAGTGTTAGAGTTAGGGATATTTTTTAGGGTAACTTTTATGGATAGGGTTAGGGCTAGAATTAGTGTTTCGGTAGGGTTAGGTTTTGGTTAATGTTAGGGTTAGGATTAGGGTTAATGATAGTTTTTGGATTAGAGTTAGGGTTAGGGTTCGGGTTAGGGTAAGGGTTAGTTTTAGAATTAGTGATAGGGTTAGAGTTATGTTTACTGTTAGGTTAGTGTTATGGTAAAATTATGGTTTGTGTTATGGTAAGGTTTAGGTTTAGGTTTTCTGTAAGGGTTAGGGATAAAAATAGTTTTAGTATTAGGGTTAGGTTTAGGGTTAGTGTTACATTTAGGGTTATGGTTAGGTTTAGGATTAGTGTTTGGGTTAGTTTTATACAAAGATTTAGGGTTAGTGTTGGGGTTAGAGTTAGGGTTATTGTTACAGGTAAGTTTATGGATAGGAAGAGGGTTAGAGTGAGGTGTAGGGTTATGGTTAGGGTTAGTTTTATGGTTATGGGTAGTTTAGGTATAGTGTTATAGTTATGGGTAGGTTAGGTATAGTGTTAGATTTAGGGATAGTGTTACAGTTAGTGTTAGGGTTAGGGTTAGGGTTTGGGTTATTGACAGGGTTAGTGTTGGGTTTAGGGTTAGTGTTAGACTAGTGTTCGGGTTAACATTCGTGTTAGGGTAAGGGTTAGGTAAGGGATAGAGTTAGTGTTATGTTATGGTTAGGGTTATGTTTTGCTATAGGGTTTGTGTTAGGTTTACAGTTAGTGTTGGTGTTAGGGTAACGTTAGTTTTAGGGTTAGGGTTAGAGTTAGCATTAGGGTTAATGTTAGGGTTAGGGTTTAGGTTAGGTTTAAGTATAATTTTAGGGTTATGGTTAGTTTTAGGGTTAGTTTTAGGGTTAGGGTGAGTGTTAGTGTTAGGTTTAGGGTTAGAGTTAGTGTTCGGTTTATAGTTATGGTTAGGATTCATGTTAGAGTTAGTGTTATGGTTAGGGTTAGGTTTAGGGTTATGGTTAGTGTTATTGTTAAGTTTAGGGTTATGGTTAGGTTTAGGATAAGTTTTGGGTTTAGTGTTGACTTAGATTTAGTGTTCGTGTAGAGTTAGATTTAGGGTTAGTGTTAGGGTTAGGGTTAGGGTTATGGTGAGGCTTAGGGTTAATGTTAGGTTAGCGTTAGGGTTAGACTGTTAGGGTTAGGGATAGAGTTAGGATTAGGGTTATTGTTAGGATTAGGTTTAGGTTTAGGATTAGCATTAATATTCGAGTTAAAGTTACTGTCATTGTTAGGGTTTGTGTTAGGGTAAGTTTTAGGGTTTGTGTTGGGGTTAGGTTTAGGGTTAGTGTTAGGGTTAAGGTTAAGGTTACTGTTAGGTTAGGTTTAGGGTTAGGGTTAGGATAAGGTTAGGGTTATTATTAGAGTTAGGGTCAGGTTTGGGTTTAGATTAAGGGATAGAGTTGGGTTTAGTGTTGATGATATGTTAGGGATAGGGTTAGAGTTAGGGTTAGGGATAGGGTTAGGATTAGGGTTATGTTTATGGTTAGGATTAGTGTTATGGTTAGGATTAGGTTTAGGGTTAGGGTTAGGGTTACAGTTAGGGTTAGGTTTAGGGTTAGCGTAAAAGTTAAGTTAAGTTTTAGGGTAAGGTTTAGGGTTAGGTTTAGGGTTATGTTTAGGGTCAGGGTTAGCTTTAAGGTTATGATTTGTCTTAGGGTTACTGTTAGGATTATGTTTAAGGTTCCAGTTCTGGTTAGGATTAGGGTTAGAGTTAGGTGAGTTAGGGATTAGATAGGGTCAGGGTTAGGGTTAGGGTTAGGGTTAGGTTTAGGATTAGGTTTAGGTTAGGATTAGGTTTAGGTTTAGGGTTCATGTTAAAGTTAAGGGTAGGGTTAGTGTTAGCTTTAGTTTTAAGGTTTGGGTTACGGTTAGTGTTAGGTTTAGGCTTATATTTAGGTTAAGGTTTAGTGTAAGGCTTAGGGTTAGGTTTAGTGTTAGCTTACGGTTAGAATTAGGGTGAGAGAGTTAGGCTTAGGATTAGGGTTATTGTTAGTGGTAGTGGTAGGGTTAGGGTTAGTTTTAGGGTTGCGGTTAGTGTTAGAGTTAAAGTTAGGGTTAGTGTTAGTGTTAGGGTTACTGTTAGCGTTAGGGATAGTTTTGCTGTTAGGGTTAGAGTTAGGGTTAGGTGTATGGTTTCAGTTAGGATTATGGTTATGTTTAGTGTTAGGGTTACAGCTAGGGTTAGGGTAAAATTTTGGTTTAGGGTTAGGCTTAAGGTCAGAGTTAGTTTTAGTTTTAGGGTTAGGGTTATGTTAGAGTTAGGTTAGGGTTTAGGTTAGTGTTAGCTTTAGGATTAAGGTTTGAGTTGGGGTTACAGTTAGGGTTATGGTTAGGGTTAAGATAAAGGTTAGGATTAGGGTTAGTTAAAGGTTAGGGTAAGGGTTAGGGTTAAGATTAGTGTTAGGGTTATGGTTAGGGTTAATATTAGTGTTAGGTTAGGGTTCGGGTTTGGTAAAATTAGGGTTAGCGTGAGATTTATGGTTCATTTTAGGATTAAGGTTAAGGTATTTATTAGGTTTAATTTTAAGGTAAGTGTAAGGGTTATTGTTAGGGTTAGGTTTAGGGTTAGGGTTAGTGTTAGGATGAGGGTTAGGTTTAGTAGTACGATTAAGATTAGGGTTAGAGATACGTTTAGGGTTAGTGTTTGGATGGATTTATATTTAGTGTTAGGGTTAGGGTTAGGATAAGTGTTAGGGTTAGAGTTACGTTTAGGATATGGGTTAGGTTTAGGTTTAGTGTTTGAGTTAGGGTTAGTGTTTGGATTAGTGTAAGGGTTATGTTGAGGGTTAGCTTTAGGGTTAGGATTAGGGTTGTGGTTAGGGTTAGGGTTGTGGTTAGGGTTAGGGTTAGAGTTAGGTTAAGGTTAGTGTTTAGTTTAGGGTTAGTATTATGTTTATGATTAGGGTAACTGTTCCTGAGAGTGTTAGTGTTAGGGTTGTGTTCGGGTTATGATTAGGGTAAGGGTTCATGTTAGGGATAGGGTTAGGGTTAGTGTTAGGTTTTGGATTAGGATGATGGTTAGATTTAGGGTTAGGGTTAGGGTTAGGGTTCGGGTTAGTGTTAGGTTTTTGTTATGGTTAGGGTTAAAATTTGGGTTAGGTTTAGGTTTAGGATTAGGTTAACTGTTAGGGTTATATCTAGTATTAGGTTCTGGTTAGGGTTAGAGTTAGGGTTTGTGTTAGGGTTACAATTAGTGTTAGAGTTAGTGTTAAGGTTAGGGTTAGGGTTAGCATTAGTGTTTGGGTTTAGGTTATAGTTAGGTTTAGGGTTAGTGTTAGTGTTTGAATTAGGGTTAGTATTAGGTTTAGCATTAGAGTTAGGGAGCGGGTTAGTGTTAGGTTTCGTGTGAGGGCAAGGGTTAGGGTTATGTAAGGGTTAGGTTTAGGGTTAGATTAAGTATAGGGTTATGGTTTGGGTTATGGTTTGTGTTAGTATTAGGATTAGGGTTAGGGTTAGTGTTAGGGTTACATTAGGGTCAGGGTTAAGCTGAGGGTTAGAGTTAGGATTCGGATTAGGGTTAAGGTTAGGTTTATTGTTAAGGTTAGGGTTATGTTTAGATAAGGGTTAGGTTTAGGGTTGGGGTTACGGTTAGGATCAGGGCTAGGTTTAAAGTTAGGGTTAGGGTTCGTCTTAGGGTTAGTTTTAGCATTAGGGTTAATATTTGAATAGTGTTTGTGTTAGAGTTATCATTTGTGATAGGGTTAGAATTAGGTTTAGGGTTTGTGTTAGGGTCAGGGTTAAGGATAGTTTTATGGTTAGTATTAGGTATAGAGTGAGGCTTAGGTTTAGTTTTAGGGTTACGGTTAGGGTTAGGGTTAGTGTTAGGGTTAGGGTTAGGGTTAATTTTAGGGTTAGGGTATAGGTAGAGTTAAGGTTAGTGTTAGGGTTAGGCTTAGGCTTAGGGTTAGGGTTAGGTTAAGTTTACGGTTGGAGTAAGGGTTTGTGTTAGGGTTAGATTTAGGGTTAGGTTTAGGGTAAGTGTTCGGGTTGGTGTTAGGTTTATGGTTAAGGTAAGTTTTAGGTTTAGGGTTAGAATTAGTGTTAGGCATAGTGTTAGAGTTAAATTAGGGTTAGGGTTAGTGTTAGGGTTAAAGTTAGGTTTAGGATTACTGTTAGGATTAGCGTTAGGGTTAGGGTCATTGTTAGTGTTAGGGTTAGGATTATGGTTCATCTTAGGGTTAGGGTTAGTGTCAGGGTTAGTGTCAGATTTAGGGATAGGTTAAGTGTCAGTGTTAAAGTTAGAGTTAGGGATAATGTTGGGATTAGGGATATTTTAAGGTTAGTGTTAGAATTATGATTAGGGTTAGGGTTGGTTTTAATGTTAGGGTTAGGGTTAGTGTTAGGTTTAGGGATATATTTATAGTTAGAATTAGTGTTAAGGTTAGTTTTAGGGGTAGGGTTAGTGTAAGGGTTAGGCTTAGGGTTCAAATTAGGGTTATAGTTAGGGTTAGGGTTAGGGTTAGTGTTAGATTTAGTGTTAGGTTTAGGTTTCAGTTTAGTGTTAGTTTTAAGGTTACAGTTAGATTAATGATAGTGTTAGGGTTAGGGTTAGGGTTAGATTTAGTTCTAGGTTTAGGGTTAGTGTTAGAGTTAGGGTTAGGATTTGTGTTAAGGTGAGGGTTATGGTTAGGTTTAATGTTAGGGTAAGGGTTAGGATTAGGGTTAGTGTTAGATTTAGGGTAACGGTTAGGGTTAGGGTTAGGTGTAGTTTTAGTATTAGGGTTAGTGTTTAGGTTAGAGTTAGTGTTAGGCTTAGGGTTACTGTTAGTGATAGGGTTAGAGTTAGTGTTAGGCTTAGGGTTAGTGTTAGTGATAGGGTTAGAGTTAGTGTTAGGGATAGGAATAGGGTTAGAGTTAAGTTTAGTTTTAGTGTTATGTTTAGGGTTAGGGTTAGGTTAGGGTTATGTTTAGGTTGGGGTTAGTGTTATAATTAGGTTAGGTTTGTGTTAGGGTTACTGTTAGTGTTATGGTTAGGATTAGGTTTAAGGTTAGAGTTAGGTTTAGGTTTAGGATTGGGTAAGTTTAGGGTTATGGTTAGGTTTGGTGTCAGATTTAGGGTTAGGTTTATGGTGAGAGTTAAGGTTAGGGTTAGGGTTAGAGTTACAGTTAGTATTAGTGTTAGAATTAGGGCTAGGATTAGTGAAAGGTGTAGGTATATGGTTTGGGTTAGGTTTAGTGTTGGGGTTAGGGTTAAGGTTAGGGTTAGAGTTAGTGTCAGGTTTAGGGTTAAGGGTAGGGTTACGTTTCAGATTAGGATTAGCATAGTGTTGGGATAAGGTTTATATTTATGGTTAGGTTTATGGTAAGTTAGGGTTAGGGTTAGGGTAGGGTTAAGGTTCATTTTAGGGTTACGGTTAGGATTTGAGTTAGGATTAGTGTTAGGATAAGGTTTAGGGTTTGTGTTAGGGTTAGGGTTAGGTTTAGGGATAGGGTAAGTGTTAGGCAAAGGGTTAAGGTTAGAGTAAGTGTTAGGTTGAAGATTATTGTTAGGGTTATTGTAAGGGTTAGGGTTAGGGTTAGGTATAGGTTGAGGGTAAGTGTTAGGGTTAGGGTTAGAGTTACAGTTGGTATTAGTGTTACAGTTAGGGTTAGGATGAGTGAAAGGTTTAGGTTTAGGGTTAGGATTAGTGTTAGTGTTATGTTTAGGGTTAGGGTTTGTTTATGGTTAGGGTTAGGGTTAGGATTAGGTTTAGATTTAGGGTTAAGGTTCATTTTACGGTTAGGGTTAGGGTTTGTGTTAGGGTTAGGTTTAGAATTAGGGTAACTGTAAGGGTTAGTGTAAGGGTTAGGGTTAGGTTTAGGGTTAAGGTAAGTGTTAGGGTTAGGGTTAGGTTTAAGTATAGAGTAAGTGTTAGGGTTAAGGTTATTGTTAGAGTTATTGAAAGGATTAGGGTAATGATTAGATTTAGGGGTAGTGTTAGGGTTAGGGTTATAGTTAAGTTTAGTATTAGGTAAGGGTTGGAGTTGGCATTAGGGTTAGTGTTAGGTTTAGGGTAACGGTTAGAGTTAGTATTAGGGTTAGGTTTTGGAATTGTGTTCAGGTTAAGGTTTTGGTTCAGGTTAGGGTTATGGTTACATTTAGGATTTGGGTTAGAGTTATGGTTAGAATTAGTTTAGAGTTAGGGGTAGGGGTAGGGTTTGTGTTAGAGATTGATTTAGGGTTAGGGTTAGGTTTAGTGTTAGTGTTAGTGTTAATGTTAAGGTTAGTTTTAGGGTTTAAGGTTAAGGTATGGTTAGAGTTAGGATAGGGTTAGTGTTAGTATTAAGTTAGGGTTTTGTTATGGTTAGTTTTAGGGTTTGTGTTAGGGTTAGGTTTAGAATTAGGCTTAGGCTTAGGGTAAATGTTAGGGTAAATGTTAGGGTTAGGGTTAGTGTTATGGTAGTGTTTGGGTTAGGGTTAATGTTCATGTACGGTTTAGGGTTAGGGTTAGATTTAGTGCTAGGGTTAGGGTTAGTTTTAAGGATAATGTTAGTGTTAGCTTTAGGGTTTGATTTAGGGTAAGAGTTATGATTAGGATTAAGTTTACGGTTAGAGTTAGGTTTAGGTTTAGGCTTAGGGTTAGGATTAGTTTTAGGGCTAGTGTTAAGATTAGTGTTCGGGTTTGTGTTAGGTTTAGGTTTATGGTAAGTGTTAGGGTTAGCGTTATGGTTATGGTTAGAATTTGTGTTAGGGTTAGCTTTAAGGTTAGGGTTAGTTTTAGGGTTAGGGTTAAGGTTCTTGCTAGGGTTTGGTTTAGGGTTTGTGTTAGGGTTAGGGTTTTGGTCACAGTTAGGATTTGGGTTAGAGTTAGGGTTAGGGTTAGGATTGGGTTAGGGTTTGAGTTTGGGTTAGATTTAGGCTTATGTTTAGGGTTAAGGTTAGTTTTAGGGTTAGGTTTAGGTTTAGGGTTAGGTTAGGTTTAGGGTTAAGAATAGGTATCGGTTAGTGTTATGGTTATGGTTAGGGATAGGGTTTGTGTTAGGATTAGTGTTAGGGTTAGGGTTTGTGTTATGGTTACAATTATGGTTATGATTATGGTAAGAGTTAGGGTAAGGATTTGGGTTAGGGTTATTGTTAGGCTTTGGGTTAGATTTAGGTTTATGGTTTCTGTTATGGTTCACGTTAGGTTTCGGGTTAGGGTTAGGTTTAGCAATAGGATTATAGTTAGGATTAGCAATAAGGTTTGGTTTTGCCTATGAGTTAATATTAGGTTTAGGGTTAGCTTAGGGTTAGGGTTAGGGTTAGGTTTTGTGTTAGGTTTAAAATTTGGTTTAGGGTTTATGTTAGGGTTAGTGTTTGGGTTAGGTTTAGTGTTAGGTTTACGGTTAGTTTTAGAATTAGTGTTAGAGTTTGGTTTAGGGTTCAGTTAGGTTTAGGTTTAGGGTTAGGGATTTTTTTTCCTTGCTTCTGCTTAGGGCTACTACAAGAGGGAACAAAGGATGCAGAGTGCACTGAGAACTAATTCGGTGTGTCAAGGGTCAACCATTTAGCAACAATGGTGTTTGGTTTAGAATTGCAACTACATGTGTCCCTATAGGGGGAAACAAATGGAAATTTAAAAATTCAAAGTGTTCCTGCAAATGAATGTTTCAAAATAAAAGAATGCATTTTGAAGAGTAAAGTGCGTCCTGAGTTCTGAACATTCCTGCCATGTATCAATAAGATTGGCTGAAGAAAGTAGCACTAGTCCAGTTGCACTTCGCCTCCCAAAGTTTGTTCTTCTAGTTTGAAGTGTTCGTTTGCAGGAACACTTTGAAATATTAGGTTTTACTTTGTTTTCCCATATAGTGATTGATACACTTGGAACTCTAAATCAAACAGGGTTTATGCTATTTGCTTGAAACTTGACACACTCAATTAGTTATCAGTGCCCTATCTATGCTTTGTTCCCTCTTTAAGTAGTGCTAAGTAGAGGCAAGGAAAAATTAATTCCATTTGAAAGTGTTTGCCAAGATTCCACAGAACTCTGAGTTTACTGAACTCTCAGCAAATATTTTTTCACCCAAACTTGATGAACTTGGTGGTAATGATCAGTACACAAATCCCACTTGGACCCCCAAATTTCACTCTTCAAGGCTGAAGCGTTCGTTTGAAGTAACAGTTATAATTTTCAGGTTTCACTCTGTTTTCTCTTATAATGATGAAACTCTAAATCAAACCTGGTTTGTGTTAGCGGATTGAAACTTGACACGCTACAGCAGGTCTCATTGCTATCTAATGGTTTGTTCCCTCTTGAACTAGCCCTAAGCAGAGACTGGTGAAAAACACTTTCATTTGAAAGTGTTTGCCAATTCCAGAAAACTACAAGTTTCCTGAAATCTCAGCAATTATTTTTTCACCCAGACTTGATGATACTTAGAGGTAATGATCAGTACACCAATCCCACTTGCCCCCACCCCCCAATTTCGTTCTCCTAGGTGAAGTGTTCTTTTGCAGTAAGAGTTTCAATTTTTAGGTTTCACTCTGTTTTCACCTATATTGATAGATGCTGTTGGAACTCTAAATCAAACAGAGTTTGTGCCAGCTGCTTGAAACATGACACACAAAATTAGTTCTCAGTGATATCGCCATGATTTGTTCCACGTTGAAGAAGCCCTAACCAGAGACTGGGGAAACAAAAGTTCATTTGAAGTGTTTGCAAGCTTCCACAATACTAGGAGTTCCTGAAATATCTGCAAATAATTTTTCACCCAGTCTTAATGGTACTTGGCAGTAATGATCAGAACACCAATCCCACTTGGCTCCCAAGATTTCATTCTTCTAGGTTGAAGCGTTCGTTTTCAGTAAAAGTTTGAATTATTAGGTTTCACTCTATTTTCTCCTACAGTGATAGATGCAGTTGGAACTCTAAATCAAACATACTTTGTGCTAGATGCTTGAAATTTGACACACTGGATTAATTCTCAGTGCACTCTCAATGTTGTATTTCCTCTTGTAGTAGATCGAAGGAAAGGCATGGAATAAACAATTTCACTTGAAAGCGTTGGCCAAGACTCCACTGAATTCCGAGTTTCCTGAAATCCCAGCAAATATTTTCTCACCCAATCTTGATGATACCTAGTGGTAATGATCAGTACACCAATCCCACTTGCTTCCCCAAATTTCGTTCTTCTAGGTTGAAGGGTTCATTTGCAGTATGAGATTGAATTTTCTTGTTTCATTCTGTTTTCTCCTATAATGATGGATGCAGTTGGAACTCTAAATCAAACATGGTTTGTGCTAGTGGCTTGAAACTTGACAGAATACAGCAGGTCTCATTGCTCTCTAATGGTTTGTTCCCTCTTGAACTAGACCTAAGCAGAGACTTGCGAAAAACACTTTCATTTGAAAGTGTTTGCCAATTCCAGAAAACTACGAGTTTCCTGATATCTCTGCAAATAGTTTTTCACCCAATCTTGATGATACTTGGCAGTAATGATCAGTACACCAATCCCACTTGGACCCCCAAATTTTGTATTCGAGGTTGAAGCGTTCATTTTCAGTAACAGTTTGAATTTTTAGTTTTCACTCTGTTTTCTCCTATATTTATAGAAGCTTTTGGAACTCTAAATCAAACAGGGTTTGTGCTAGCTGCTTGAAACTTGACACACTAAATTAGTTCTCAGTGATATCTCCATTATTTGTTCCATCGTGAAGAAGCCCTAAGCAAAGATTGGGGGAACAAACGTTCATTGGAACCGATTGCAAACTTCCAGAACACTAGGAGTTTCCTGAAATCTCAGCAAATATTTTTTCAACCAATCTTGATGATACTTGGCGGTAATGATCAGTACTTCAATCCCACTTGGGTCCCCAAATTTCGTTCTTCTGTGTTGAAGCGTTCGTTTGCAATAACATTTTGGAATTTTAGGTTTCACTCTTTTCTCCTATAGTGATCGATGCAGTTGTAACTATAAATCAAATAAGGTTTGTGCTAGCAGATTGAAACTTGACACATTGAATTAGTTCTCAGTACTGTCTCAAGATTTGTTCCCTGGTGAAGAAGCCCTAAAGATAGAATGGGGAAAAACACTTTCATTTGAAGAGTTTGTCAAACTTCCACAAAACTACGTGTTTCCTGAAATCGCAGCAAATATTTTTCCACGTAATTGTGATGATACTTGGTGGTAATGATCAGTACACCAATCCCACATGCCCCCCCCCCACCCAATTTCACTCTTTGAGGTTGAAGCATTCATTTGCAGTAACAGTTTGAAGTTTTAGGTTTCACTCTCTTGTCTCCTATAGTGATACATGCAGTTGAAACTCTAAATAAAACACGGTTTTTGCTAGCTGCTTGAAACCTGATGTATTAAATTAGTTCTCAATGCTAGCTCCATGATTATTTCCCTCGTGAAGAAGCCCTAAGCAGAGAATGGGGAATAACACTATCATTTGAAGCATTTGCCAAGGTTTCACAAACCTACGAGTTTCCTGAAATCTCAGCAAATATTTTTTCACGCAATCTTGATGATACCTAGCAGTAATGATCAGTACATCAAGGCCACTTTGTTCCCCATATGTCATTCTTCTAGGTTGAAACGTTCATTTTCAGGAACAGTTTGAATTTTTATGTTTCACTCTGTTTTCTCCTACAGTGATAGGTGCTGTTGGAAATCTAAATCAAACACTCTATGTGCTAGCTGCTTGAAACGACACACTAAATTAGTTCTCAGTGCCTTCTACATGATTTGTTCCATTGTGAAGATACCCTAAGCAGAGACTGGGGAAACAAACGTTCATTTGAAGCTTTTGCATGCTTCCACAATACTAGGAGTTTCCTGAAATATCAGCAAATATTTTTACAACCAATCTTGATGATACTTGGCGGTAATGATCGGTACACCTATCCCACTCAGCCCGCCCCCCCCACCAATTTCGTTCTTCTAGGTGAAGCGTTCCTTTGCAGTAACAGTTTGCATTTTTAAGATACACTGCATTTTCTCCTATAGTGATAGATGCAGTTGGAAATCTAAATCAAACACAGTTAGTGCTAGCTGCTTGAAACTTCACACACTGAATTAGTTCTCAGTGCTGTCTCAGGATTTGTTCCCTGGTGAAGAAGCCCTAAAGATAGAATGGGGGAAAATACTTTCATTTGAAGCTTTTGCCAAGCTTCGAAAAAACTACGAGTTTCCTGAAACCACAGCAAATATTTTTTCAACCAATCTTGTTGATACTTGGTGGTAATGATCTGTACACTAATCCCACTTGGCCCACCCATGCAATTTCGTTCTTCTAGGTGAGGCGTTCATTTGCAGTAATAGTTTGCATTTTTATGATACACTGTATTTTCTCCTCTAGTGATAGATGCAGTTGGAAAAATAAATCAAACATGGTTAGTGCTAGCTGCTTCGAACTTGACATACAGAATTAGTTTTCAGTGTGCTCTCAATATTCTGTTCCCTCTTGAAGTAGAACGAAGGAAAGGCAGGGAATGAAAAATTTCATTTGAAAGCGTTGGCCAAGATTCCACAGTACTCCGAGTTTCCTGAAATCCCAGCAAATATTTTTTCACCCAATCTTGATGATATCTAGCAGTAATGATCAATACACAAATTCCACTTGGTTCCCCAAAATTCGTTCATCTATGTTGAAGGGTTCTTTTGCAATAACAGTTTGAATTTTTGGTTTCACTCTGTTTTCTCCTACAGTGATAGATGCCATTGTAATTCTAAATCAAACACTGTTTGTTCTACCTGCTTGAAACTTCACACAGAGAAATAGTTCTCAGTACACTCTGAAGGTTCTGTTCCCTCATGAAGTAGAACGAAGGAAATGCAGGGAATGAAAAATTTGATTTGAAAGCATTGGCCAAGATTCCACAGAATTCCGAGTTTCCTGAAATCCCAGCAAATATTTTCTCACCCAATCTTGATGAAACCCAGCGGTAATGATCAGGACACCAATCCCAATTGGTTCCCCAAATTTCGTTCTTCTATGTTAAAGCGTTCGATTGCAGTAACAGATTGAATTTTGAAGTTTCAATCTGTTTTCTCCTGTATTGATAGATGCTGTTTGAACTCTAAATCAGAGTTTGTGCTAGTGGCTTAAAACTTGACACACTAAAATAGTTCTCAGTGCTATTGCCAGGATTTGTTCCATCGTGAAGAAGCCCTAAGCAGAGACTGGGAAAACAAAAATTCATTGGAAGCGTTTGCAAGCTTCCACAATATTAGGAGTTTCCTAAATCTCTGCAAATATTTTTTCACCCAATCTTAATGATACTTGGCGGTAATGACGAGAACACCAAACCAACTTGGCTCCCCAGACTTCATTATTCTAGGTTGAAGCGTTCGTTTTCAGTAAAAGTTTGAATTATTAGGTTTCACTCTGTTTTCTCCTATAGTGATAGATGCAGTTGGAACTCTAAATCAAGCATAGTTTGTGCTAGATGCTTGGAACTTAACACACTGAATTCATTCTAAGTGCACTCTCAATGTTGTATTCCCTCTTGTAGTAGATCAAATGAAAGGCAGGGAATGAACAATTTAATTTAAAATCATTGGCCATGAAACCACAGAATTCCGAGTTTCCTGAAATCCCAGCAAATATTTTCTCACCCAATCTTGATGATACCTAGCAGTAATGATCAGTACATGAATCCCACTTGCTTTTCCAAATTTCGTTATTCTAGGTTGAAGCGTTCATTTGCAGTAACAGTTGGAATTTTCAGGTGTCACTCTGTTTTCTCCTTTAATGATAGATGCAGTAGGAACTCTAAATCAAACATGGTTTGTGCTACCAACTTGAAACTTGACAGAGGACAGCAGGTCTCATTGCTATGTAACGGTTTGTTCCCTCTTGAACTAGAACTAAGCAGAGACTGGCGAATAACACTTTCATTTGAAAGTGTTTGCCAATTCCAGAAAAGTACAAGTTTCCTGATATCTCGGCAAATATTTTTTCACCAAATCTTGATGATACCTAGTGGTAACGATCAGTAAAACAATCCCATTTGCTTCCCCAAATTTCGTTCTTCTAGGTTAATGCTTTCGATTGCAGTAACAGTTTGAATTTATAAGTTTCAATCTGCTTTCTCCTGTAAAGATAGATGCAGTTGGAACTCTAAATCAAACATGGTTTGTGCTATTGGCTTGAAATTTGACAGACTACAGCAGGTCTCATTGCTATCTAATGGTTTGTTCCCTGTTGAACTAGACTGCAGCAGAGACTGGCGAGAAACTCTTTCAC
Source organism: Marmota monax (assembly GCF_021218885.2). Lineage (NCBI taxonomy): Eukaryota > Metazoa > Chordata > Mammalia > Rodentia > Sciuridae > Marmota > Marmota monax. The sequence continues at coordinate 198,704 of NW_026692226.1, forward strand.
TTGAAAGCGTTTGCCAATTCCAGAAATGTACGAGTTTCCTGATATCTCAGCAAATAGTTTTTCACCCAATCTTGATGATACTTAGCGGTAATGATCAGTACACCAATCCCACTTGGTTCCCAAATTTCGTTCTTCTAGGTTAAAGCGTTCGATTGAAGTAACAGTTTGAATTTTTAAGTTTCAATCTGTTTTCTCTGATAGCGATTGTTGCCTTTGGAACTCTAAATCAAACATGGTTTGTTCTACCTCCTTGAAACTTCACACAGTGAATTATTTCTCAGTACACTCTGAAGGTTCTGTTCCCTCTTGAAGTACAGTGAAGGAAAGGCAGGGAATGAACAATTTCATTTGAAAGCTTTGGCCAAGACTCCACTGAATTCTGAGTTACCCAAAATCCCAGCAAATATTTTTTCAAACAATCTTGATGATACCGAGCGGTAATGACCAGTACAACATTCCCACTTGCTTCCCCAAATTTCGTTCTTCTAGGTTGAAGCGTTCGTTTGCAGTAACAGTTCAAATTTTCAGGATTTGCTGTTTTCTCCTATAATGATAGATGCATTTGGAACTCTAAATCAAACATGGTTTGTGCTAGTGGCATGAAACTTGACAGATTACACCAGGTCTCATTGCTATCTAATGGTTTATTCCCTATTGAACTAGACCTAAGCAGAGACTGGCGAAAAACACTTTCATTTGAAAGTGTTTGCCAATTCCAGAAAAGAACGAATTTCCTGATATATCGGCAAAGAGTTTTTCACCCAATCTTCTAGATACCCAGCGGTATTCATCAGTACACCAATCCCACTTGATTCCCCAAATTTCCTTCTTCTAGTTTAAAGTTTTCGATTGCAGTAACAGTTTGAAATTTTTAGTTACAATCTGTTTTCTCCTATAGGGATAGATGCCGTTGGAACTCTAAATCAAACACGTTTGTTCTAGCTCCTTGAAACTTCACACAGTGAATTAGTTCTCAATACACTCTGAAGGTTCTGAACCCTCTTGAAATACAACGAAGGAAAGGCAGGGAATGAACAATTTCATTTGAAAGCATTGGCCAAGACTCCACTGAATTCTGAGTTCCCTGAAATCCCAGCAAATATTTTCTCACCCAATCTTGATGGTACCTAGTGGTAATGATCAGTACACCAATCCCACTTGCTTCCCCAAATTTCGTTCTTCTAGGTTGAAGGGTTCATTTGCAGTATGAGATTGAATTTTCTTGTTTCATTCTGTTTTCTCCTATAATGATGGATGCAGTTGGAACTCTAAATCAAACATGGTTTGTGCTAGTGGCTTGAAACTTGACAGAATACAGCAGGTCTCATTGCTCTCTAATGGTTTGTTCCCTCTTGAACTAGACCAAAGCAGAGACTGGCGAAAACATTTTCATTTGAAAGTGTTTGCCAATTCCAGAAAAGTACGAGTTTCCTGATATCTCCTCAAAGAGTTTTTCACCCAATCTTGAGGAAACCTAGTGGTAATGATCAGTACACCAATCCCACTTGCTTCCCCAAATTTCGATCCTCTAGGTTAAAACTTTCGATTGCCGTAGCAGTTTGAATTTTTAAATTTCAATCTGTTTTCTCCTATAGGGATAGATGCCGTTGGAACTCTAAATCAAACATGGTTTGCTCTAGCTCCTTGAAACTTCACACAGTGAATTAGTTCTCAGTACACTCTGAAGGTTCTATTTCCTCTTGAAGTACAACCAAGGAAAGGCAGGGAATGAACAATTTCATTTGAAAGCGTTTGCCAAGACTCCACTGAATTCTGAGTTACCCGAAATCCCAGCAAATATTTTCTCAAACAATCTTGATGATACCCAGCGGTAATGAGCAGTACACCAATCCCCCTTGCTTCCCCAAATTTCATTCTTCTAGGTTGAAGCGTTCGTTTGCAGTAACAGTTTGAATTTTTAAGTTTCAATCTGTTTTCTCCAATAGGGATAGATGCCATTGGAATTCTAAATCAAACAGGGTTTGTTCTAGCTCCTTGAAATTTCACACCGTGAATTAGTTCTCAGTACACTCTGGAGGTTCTGTTCCCTCTTGAAGTACAATGAAGGAAAGGCAGGGAATGAACAATTTCATTTGACAGCGTTGGCCAAGAGTCCACTGAATTTTGAGTGACCCAAAATCCCAGCAAATATTTTTTCAAACAATCTTGATTATACCGAGTGGTAATGAGCAGTACACCAATCCCACTTGCTTACCCAAATTTCGTTCTTCTAGGTTGAAGCGTTCGTTTGCAGTAACAGTTCGAATTTTCAGGATTTGCTGTTTTCTCCTATAATGATAGATGCATTTGGAACTCTAAATCAAACATGGTTTGTGCTAGTGGCATGAAACTTGACAGATTACACCAGGTCTCATTGCTATCTAATGGTTTATTCCCTATTGAACTAGACCTAAGCAGAGACTGGCGAATAACATTTTCATTTGAAAGCGTTTGCCAATTCCAGAAAACTACGAGTTTCCTGATATCTTGGCAAATAATTTTTCACCCAATCTTGATGATACCTGGTGGTAATGATCAGTACAACAATCCCATTTGCTTCCCCATATTTCGTTTTTCTAGGTTAAAGCATTCAATTGCAGTAACAGTTTGAATTATTAAGTTTCAATCTGTTTTCTCATATAGGGATAGTTGCCGTTGGAACTCTAAATCAAACACGGTTTGTTCTAGCTCCTTGAAACTTCCCACAGTGAATAGTTCTCAGTACACTCTGAAGGTTCTGTTCCCTGTTGAAGTACCAGGAAGGGAAGGCAGGGAAAGAACAATTTCATTTGAAAGCGTTGGCCAAGACTCCACTGAATTCTGAGTTCCCCGAAATCCCAGCAAATATTTTCTCACCCAATCTTGATGGAACCTAGTGGTAACTATCAGTACACCAATCCCACTTGCTTCCCCAAATTTCGATCTTCTAGGGTAAAACTTTCGATTGCAGTAACAGTTTGAATTTTTAAGTTTCAATCTGTTTTCTCTGGTAGGGATTGTTGCCTTTGGAACTCTAAATCAAACACGGTTTGTTCTAGCTCCTTGAAAAGTCCCACAGTGAATTAGTTCTCAGTACACTGTGAAGGTTCTGTTCCCTCTTGAAGTACAACGAAGGAAAGGCAGCGAATGAACAATTTCATTTGAAAGTGTTGGCCAAGGCTCCACTGAATTCTGAGTTCCCCGAAATCCCAGCAAATATTTTCTGACCCAATCTTGATGATACCTATCGGTAATGATCTATACACCAATCTCACTTGCTTCCCCAAATTTCGTTCTTCTAGGTTGAAGCGTTCGTTTGCAGTAACAGTTGGAATTTTCAGGTTTCACTCTGTTTTCTCCTATAATGATAGATGCAGTTGGAACTCTGAATCAAACATGGTTTTTGCTAGCGGCTTGAAACTTGACAGAGTACAGCAGGTCTCATTGCTATCTAACGGTTTTTTCCCTCTTGAACTAGACCTAAGCAGAGACTGGCGAAAAACACTTTCATTTGAAAGTGTTTGCCAATTCCAGAAAAGTATGAGTTTTCTGACATCTCGGCAAAGAGTTTTTCACCCAATTTTTTTTTTTCGAGAAACTAATATACATTCTATTTTATTACAGTAATTTTAAATGTAAATGAATTTATCTTTTCTTAATATCCCCTGTACTTTCTAAGGCAATAAAATAACTTTCCTTATGACATGTAAAGTGGGGCCCTTCACAGGTAATAGTCTAATATGAAACAAGTTTTGGGGAAGGCTTCATAGGCACTGTTTGTACATATGAAGTAAAATCACAGTAAGTCTGTGTAGAGAGAAAGCAATGACTTGTTAAACAGAGTATAACATATTGACTCCATTTTAGTAAACAGTTTTTTTTTTCCAGTGCTAGGGATTGAACCCAGGGCCCCACACCACTTTGTTTTTGTTTTTGTTTTTTAAATTTTGGACTGATTGTTTTTAAAATAAATGACAGAAGAAGGCATTACAATTCTTATTACACATATACAGCACAATTTTTCACATCTCTATGTATAAAGTATGTTCACACTAATTCATGTCTTCATACATTGTGGTGAGCCGCTTCTGCCGTTTCTGCAGACTATGGTCACCATTACAAGATGACACTGGCTCCACTGTGGTCTGTGACAAACAACTTCTTATCTGGGAAAGTTGGCACATGATTTTTCACCACCCTGTGAGAAAGCTCCACGCGGCAACTTTGCATTGGGGCTTGGGATGCTTTATTAAGGCTGGGAGGGGCATCAGAGAGAGAGAAGAAGAAATATCCAGGGCCTGAATAAACTGTTGAAAGAAGATTCCCGAGTTGCGTCTTCCTTGCGGGCAAGGGGTCGCGACAAGTGGTGCCGAGACCCGGGAACCAGAACTTTCAACAGTCAGGGGTGGTGCACCAGTTAGTCCCAGGAAAGTGGGATCCGCGATCAAAGCGGGGTTAGTCCCAGGTAAGTGGGATCCGCGATCAAAGCGGGGCAGCTCCTCTGTAATGAAAGAGAGAGCCTTGCATTTTATTGCAGCTGCACTGTGTACTTTCGCTCCTACTTTCGCTTTTGTCTTCTGTGTTTTTTTTGTTGTGTCAGTTTGCTTTTGTTTTTTGTGCTTCCTTTGTTGTTGTGTCATGGGTGCCACATCTTCAAGTCTGCTTCTCCTGGCCCTAGATGGCCTGTTACGTTCCAAGGGACTGGAAGTGAAACATAGTACTTTACAGAGATTTTTACAGAAGATAGATATTGCTGCACCATGGTTTGCATTTTCGGGCAGCCTTACTGTGCCTAGTTGGGATAAATTAGGCAAAGATCTTGACTTTGCTTCTGAGCAGGGCATATTAGAGGGTGGGGTGATACCCCTTTGGAAAATGGTCCGTGGTTGCCTTACAGATGGTAAATGCCAGGAAGCTGTGAGTGAGGGTCAAGCTATTCTTGAGCAATTGCATGAGGAAAAATCTGAAGGATCATGTAGTGAAGTGGCAGAGAGTATTAAAAGTAACAGTAGTGAGAAGGCAAAAGAGCCTGAAGATAAAAATAGGAGAAGGCTCTACCCAGACTTGACCGAATTAAAAACGCCTGAGAACAGAAGCGACTCAGAGAGTTCTGAGGACCTTGATATATTGTTACAGCAACTACATAAGATAAAAATGAAAAAGAAGAAAAAGGAGACACAGGGCACACAGGCCTACTGTAAGAAGGGGAAGGGAGTTAACATCGGTCAACAAAACTCTGAGGAGGAGGAGGTAGAATATCTAGAAGAAGATATGGTGCCGATTGCCCCACCTCCGTATGTGGGGGGAGCCAAGGTTCTGGGAGATCTTTTCATGCACAAGTTTGGAGGACAGTTAATACAGATATGTGACTTGCATACCCTGTATTTCAGGACAATAACAGGGGAAGATATCATGAGCCTTTAGACTTTAAGATAATTAAAACCTTGGCAGAATCTGTCCGCACTTATGGCATAGATGCCGCTTTCACTCTCACTCAGGTGGAGGGACTTACTAGATTTTGCATGACTCCCTCAGATTGGGCTAGTCTAGTCCGCGCTTGTGTTTCCCCAGGGAAATATTAGGAGTCCAAAGTTGGCTGTTTAATGTTTCTGGCAGTACCCAAGACTCGGAGCGAGGTAGGAGGCTTAAAATTTCTGCAAATAATTCACAATTATCTAATGTTACGTTACCCTCCGCAGCAGTCTGTCTCCAATCTCCGTTCCTGTTTCTTTTGGCTAATGATACATCACAGGGGATGCTTAATTGTTCTAATATTACCTGTTATTTGTCTGAGTGTTGGAATGGCTCCTGGACTATGGCAATGGTTATGAAATTTCCAACCTTTGTCCCGATCCCGGTTACTGCAGATCCAGAGTCTTTTCCTATTGTTGAACTGATTAGAGCCCGTAGAGATTTTGGAATTACGGCAGCTATAGTGACAGCTGTGGTGGTGTCTGCTGCTGCAGCAGTTACAGCTGGAGTAGCCATGGCCAGCCAGGTACAAAATGCTGCCACTATTAATCAGGTTATTCAACAAACATCCACCATACTTGAATCTCAAAATAGAATTAATCAACATTTTATCTGGGATTCTGGCTGCTAAGCAAAGGATAGATCTGCTTCAAGCTCAAGTTGAGGAATTGTCTGATCTAGTACATTTGGGTTGTATTGATCAACGTGCACATTTATGTATAACCTCTGTCAGATTTTATGATTCCAGAAATGCCTCCCACATCATCGGGGAGTATCCATCCAGAACCTGGTCCATGGAAGCAGAAAACTTGATCCAGTCTCAACTAACTCAGATTGCTGTTCTGAATAGCACCCGTGTCGAACCAGTGACTTTGGGTAAATTCATCAGTTGGCTATCCTCTGCCTTTTCCTTTTTTAAGGAATGGGTGGGAGTGGGCATTTTTGGTGCAATGTGTTGCTTCGGTATGTTCCTCTGTTTGTGGTTTCTCTGTCGCCTTAAGGCCCGCAGTGCTCACGATAAGGCTATGATCATACAAGCTCTTGCAGCTTTAGAAAATGGCAACTCACCTCAAGTCTGGCTTGCGCATCTTAAACAGTAAACCTTTGACATGGTCGTTACACCCCAAGTTATTATAACATTGCACTGGGATCGACATGACTTTCCTTGTTATTCTCTTAGTGTTGGAAAGCCCTTGCACTCTGCCGGTCTTACTGCCATTGCACGCAGATGGGTTTCCACACTAGTGCTTTTCTATCACCTTGAAGTCCGTGCCTTTCTTTCAGGGTGCTGTCAACTTGTTTGTCATTATAAACAGCCACAGTTCAGCCTCAGCTATCCCCCTTCGTCCACCATCGTCACGATACAGGATGCGAGGCAAGGCACTGCACTTGAGTGATCCTTGACATGGACCTCAAGGAGAGCATGTCCTATTGCATGCGGGTTAGACGCGTTCACGCCCCGCCCCACGAAAAAAGGTGTCGGCTGATATGGCTTCAGATCTGGGGAAGGCGCCTCCTTAGGACTGAGTCATACTATGCAGCCACTTCTGCACAGTGGGATAGGACCTCAACTCTCGCCTGTATTGTTTTAAGAAAACAGAAAAGGGGGAACTGTGGTGAGCCACTTCTGCCGTTTCTGCAGACTATGGTCACCATTACAAGATGACACTGGCTCCGCTGTGGTCTGTGACAAACAACTTCTTATCTGGGAAAGTTGGCACATGATTTTTCACCACCCTCTGAGAAAGCTCCACGCTGCAACTTTGCATTGGGGCTTGGGATGCTTTATTAAGGCTGGGAGGGGCATCAGAGAGAGAGAAGAAGAAATATCCAGGGCCTGAATAAACTGTTGAAAGAAGATTCCCGAGTTGTGTCTTCCTTGCGGGCAAGGGGTCGCGACAATACATCTACTTTGTTTTTTTTATTTTTTATTGATGGTTGTTCAAAACATTACATAGTTCTTGATATATAATCTTTCACACTTTGCTTCAAGTGGGTTATGAACTCCCATTTGTAGCCCATATACAGATTGCAGAATCACATAAATTACACATCCATTGATTTACATATTGCCATACTAGTGACTGTCGTGTTCTGCTACCTTTCGTATCCTCTACTATCGCCCCTCCCCTCCCCTCCCCTCCCCTCTTCTCTCTCTACCGCCTCTACTGACCTCATTTCTCACCCTTGTATTATTTTTCCCTTTCCCCTCATTTCCTCTTTTATGTTCTTTTGTATAACCCTGAGGGTCTCCTTCCATTTCCATGCAATTTCCCTTTTCTCTCCCTTTCCCTCCCACCTCTCATCTCTGTTTAATGTTAATCTTCTTCTCATGATCTTCGTCCCTACTCTGTTCTTAGTTACTCTCCTTATATCAAAGAAGACATTTGGCATTTGTTTTTTAGGGATTGGCTAGCTTCTCTAAGCATAATCTGCTCTAGTGCCATCCATTTCCCTGCAAATTCTATGATTCTGTCATTTTTTAATGCAGAGTAATAATCCAATATGAATAAATGCCACATTTTTTTTAATCCATTCATCTATTGAAGGGCATCTGGGTTGGTTCCACAGTCTTGCAATTGTGAATTGTGCTGCTATGAACATTGATGTAGCAGTGTCCCTGTAGCATGCTCTTTTTAGGTCTTTAGGGAATAGACCAAGAAGGGGAGTAGCTGGGTCAAATGGTGGCTCCATTCCCAGCTTTCAAAGAAATCTCAATACTGCTTTCCAGATTGGCTGCACCAATTTGCAATCCCACCAGCAATGTACAAGTGTACCCTTTTCCCCACATCCTCGCCAGCACTTGTTGTTGTTTGACTTCATAATGGCTGCCAATCTTACTGGGGTGAGATGGTATCTTAGGGTTGTTTTGATTTGCATTTCTCTGACTGCTAGAGATGGTGAGCATTTTTTTCATGTACTTGTTGATTGATTGTATGTCCTCCTCTGAGAAGTGTCTGTTCAGGTCCTTGGCCCATTTGTTGATTGGGTTGTTTGTTCTCTTATTGTCTAATTTTTTGAGTTCTTTGTATACTCTGGATATTAGGGCTATATCTGAAGTGTGAGGAGTAAAGATTTGTTCCCAGGATGTAGGCTCTCTATTTACCTCTCTTATTGTTTCTTTTGCTGAGAAAACACTTATTAGTTTGAGTAAGTCCCATTTGTTGATTCTAGTTATTAACATTTGTGCTATGGGTGTCCTATTGAGGAATTTGGAACCCGACCCCACAGTATGTAGATCGTAGCCAACTTTTTCTTCTATCAGACGGCGTGTCTCTGATTTGATATCAAGCTCCTTGATCCATTTTGAATTAACTTTTGTGCATGGCGAGAGAAAGGGATTCAGTTTCATTTTGTTGCATATGGATTTCCAGTTTTCCCAGCACCATTTGTTGAAGATGCTATCCTTCCTCCATCGCATGCTTTTAGCCCCTTTATCAAATATAAGATAGTTGTAGTTTTGTGGATTGGTTTCTGTGTCCTCTATTCTGTACCATTGGTCCACCACCTGTTTTGGTACCAGTACCATGCTGTTTTTGTTACTATTGCTCTGTAGTATAGTTTGAAGTCTGGTATCGCTATACCGCCTGATTCACACTTCCTGCTTAGCATTGTTTTTGCTATTCTGCGTCTTTTATTTTTCCATATGAATTTCATGATTGCTTTCTCTATTTCTACAAGAAATGCCATTGGGATTTTGATTGGCATTGCATTAAACCTATAGAGAACTTTTGGTAATATCGCCATTTTGATGATGTTACTTCTGCCTATCCATGTACAGGGTATATTTTTCCATCTTCTAAGATCTTCTTCTATTTCTCTCTTTAGGGTTCTGTAGTTTTCATTGTATAAGTCTTTCACCTCTTTTGTTAGGTTGATTCCCAAGTATTTTATTTTAATTAATTTTTTGCAGATATTGTGAATGTAGTGGTTGTCTTCATTTCCATTTCAGAGGATTTGTCGCTGATATACAGGAATGCCTTTGATTTATGCATGTTGATTTTATATCCTGCCACTTTGCTGAATTCATTTATTAGCTCTAATAGTTTCTTTGTAGACCCTTTTGGGTCTGCTAGGTACAGAATCATGTCACCTGAAAATAGTGATAATTTACATTCATCTTTTCCTATTTTTATGCCTTTAATTTCTTTCATCTGTCTAATTGCTCTGGCCAGTGTTTCGAGAACTATGTTGAACAGAAGTGGTGAGAGAGGGCATCCTGTCTTGTTCCAGATTTTAGAGGGAATGCCTTCAATTTTTCTCCATTCAGAATGATGCTAGCCTGAGGCTTAGCATAGATTTCTTTTACAATATTGAGGTACGTTCCTGTTATCCCTAGTATTTCTAGAGTTTTGAACATAAAGGGATGCTGTACTTTGTCGAATGCTTTTTCCGCATCTATGGAGATGATCATATGGTTCTTATTTTTAAGTCTATTGATGTGGTGAATAACATTTATTGATTTCTGTATATTGAACCAGCCTTGTATCCCAGGGATGAATCCTACTTGATCATGGTGCACAATTTTTTTGATATGTTTTTGTATCCAGTTTGCCAGAATTTTATTGAGGATTTTTGCATCTAGGTTCATTAGAGATATTGGTCTGTAATTTTCTTTCTTTGAAGTGTCTTTGTCTGGTTTAGGTATCAGGGTGATGTTGGTCTCATAGAATGAATTTGGAATTTCTCCCTCTTTTTCTATTTCCTGAAGTAGCTTGAAAAGTATTGGTATTAGTTCCTTTTTAAAGGTTTTGTAAAACTCTGCTGTATACCCTTCCGGTCCTTGGCTTTTCTTAGTTGGTAGGGTTTTGATGGATTCTTCTATTTCCTCAATTGATATTGGTCTGTTTAGGTTGTCTATATCCTCCTGACTCAATCTGGGCAGATCATATGACTTAAGAAATTTATTTATACCTTCACTATCTTCTAATTTATTGGAGTATAAGTATTCAAAATAATTTTTGATTATCTTCTGTATTTCTGAAGTGTCTGTTGTGATATTGCCTTTTTCATCCCGTATGCTAGTAATTTGAGTTCTCTCTCTTCTTCTCTTTGCCAGCATCGCTAAGGGTCTGTCGATTTTGTTTATTTTTCAAAGAACCAACTTTTAGTTTTGTCTATTTTTTCAATTGTTTCTTTTGTTTCGGTTTCATTAATTTCAGCTCTGATTTTAATTATTTCTTGCCTTCTACTTCTTTTGCTGTTGTTTTGCTCTTCTTTTTCTAGGATTTTGAGATGAAGTGTGAGATCATTTTTTTTTTGTTTTTTTTTTTTTTTCTTTTTTTAAGGAATGAAATCCAAGCAATGAATTTTCCTCTTAGAACTGCTTCCAATGTGTCCCATAGATCCCGATATGTTGTGTCTGTGTTTTCATTTATCTCTAAGAATTTTTTTTTTAATTTCCTCCTTGATGTCTTCTATAACCCATTGATCATTCAGTAACCTATTGTTCATTCTCCAAGTGATGTATGCTTTTTCCTTCCTTCTTTTATCGTTGATTTTCAGTTTCATTCCAATATGATCAGATAAGATGCATGGTATTATCTCTACTCCTTTATATTGTTTAAGAGTTGCCCTGTGACATAATATATGATCTATTTTTGAGAAGGATCCATGTGCTGCTGAGAAAAAAGTGTAACTGCTTGATGTTGGGTGGTATATTCTATATATGTCAATTAAGTCTAGGTTATTAATTGTGTTATTGAGTTCTATAGTTTCCTTATTCAACTTTTGTTTTTAAGATCTGTCCAGTGGCGAGAGAGGCGTGTTGAAGTCTCCCATGATTATTTTATGGTGGTCTATTAGACTCTTGAACTTGAGAAGAGTTTGTTTGATGAACATAGCTGCACCATTGTTTGGGGCATATATATTTATGATTGTTATGTCTTGTTAGTGTATGGTTCCCTTAAGCAGTATGTAGTGTCCCTCTTTATCCCTATTGATTAAGTGTGGCTTGAAATCTATTTTATTTTATATGAGTATGGACACTCCTGCTTGTTTCCGAAGTCCATATGAGTGACATGATTTTTCCCAACCTTTCACCTTCAGCCTATGTATGTCATTTCCTATCAAATGTGTCTCCTGTAGGCAGCATATTGTTGGGTCTTGTTTTGTGATCCATTCTACTAGCCTGTGTCTCTTAATTGGTGAGTTTAAGCCATTAACATTAGGGTTATTATTGAGATATGGGTTGTTCTTCCAGCCATATTTGTTTATTTCTGTTACTAAACATGGTTTGTTTTCCTCTTTGATTATGCCCCCCCTTTACTGTCCTACCTCCCACTGTTGGTTTTCATTGTTATTTTCCATTTCCTCTTCCTGTAATGTTTTGCTGAGGATGTTTTGAAGAGATGGTTTTCTAGCTGCAAATTCTTTTAACTTTTGTTTATCATGGAAGGTTTTAATTTCATCTTCCATCCTGAAGCTTAATTTCGCTGGATACACAATTCTTGGTTGGAACACATTTTGTTTCAGTGTTTGAAATATGTTATTCCAGGATCTTCTAGCTTTCAGAGTCTGTGTTGAAAGATCAACTCTTATCCTAATTGGCTTACCCCTAAATCTAATCTGCTTCCTTTCTCTTGTAGCTTTTAAAATTCTCTCTTTATTCTGTATGTTCGGCATCTTCATTATAATGTGTCTGGTGTTGATCTCTTATGATTTTGCACATTCGGCGTCCTGTAGGCTTTTAGGATTTGGGATTCTGTCTCATTCTTCAAGTCTGGGAAGTTTTCTCGTATTATTTCATTGAATAGATTGCTCATTCCTTTGGTTTTGCGCTCTATACCTTCCTGTATCCCAATGACTCTTAAGTTTGGTCTCTTTATGTTATCCCATATTTCTTGGATGTTCTGCTCATGGTTTCTTAACAGTCTTGCTGAGCTGTCTATGTTCTTTTCAAGTTGAAATACTTTGTCTTCATTGTCTGATGTTCTATCTTCTAAGTGTTCTACTCTGCTGGTAGTATTCTCCATTGAGTTTTTAAGTTGGTTTATTGCTTCCTGCATTTCTAGGATTTCTGTTTGTTTGTTTTTTATAACCTCTATCTCCCTGTATAGTTGATATTTTGCTTCCTGGATTTGTTTGTGTAATTCATTGTCGAAGTGATTTTTCATTGTCTGATTTTGCTGTCTAATGTCTTCCTTGATACTCCAGATCATCTGAAGCATGTATATCATGAATTATTTATCTGACATTCCATCTGCTGCAGCTGTTACCTCTTGTAAAGTTGAGTTGACCTGCATTGATTGTGGTCCTTTCTTTCCTTGTCTTTTCATACTGCTTGTGTTTCTTTCTGCTTGGTGAAACTGTTGTGTTTTTGAAAATTTTTTTTCCTCTATATATTTATATTGCTCTTGTATAGTTGAAAAGTCTCCCTTGCAGGGTCGGGTGGTGGTCTGCCTACCTTGCAGGTGTTGGCGGCGGCTCTGCTCTGCCCCTCCTCCAATTGGTGTGAGGTGATTACCATGCCTGCGGACCCCTGGGCCTGGTCTGCTGGTCGGTCGCAGGTCTGCCTACATTGCAGGCACGGGCGGTGGCTCTGCTCTGCCTTTATTCCAATTGGCGTGTTGTGCCTACCACGCCGGCAGGTCACTGGTCCTGTTCCGGGTGTGGGTGGTGGCTCTGCTCTGCCCCTACTTCAATTGGGGTGATGTGTGTACCACGCCGGCAGGCCACTGGGCCTGATCCACTGGTCGGTTGCAGGTCTGCCTACCATGGGGGCATGGGCGGTGGCTCTTGTCTGTCCCCCCTCCAATTGGTGTGACTTGTCTACCACACCCGCGGACCGCTGGGCCTGTTCTGGGCGCGGGCGAAGGCTCTGCTCTGTTCCTACTCCAATTGGGGTGACGTGACTACCACCCCGGCCAGCAGCTGGGCCTGTTCCACTCGTCAGTCGCAGGTCTGCCTACCTTGCGGGGATGGGCGGCAGCTCTGCTCTGCCCCTACTCCAAATGGGGTGACGTGTCTGTCTCACCGGCAGCCACTGGGCCTGTCCTGCTGGTCGGTCGAAGGTCTGCCCACCTTTTGGGCACGGGTGGAGGGCTCTGCTCTGCCCCTACTCCAATTGTGGTGTTGTGACTACCACGCCGGCAGGTCACTGGGCCTGTTCGTGGCACGGGCGGTGGCTCTGCTCTGCCCCTACTCCAATTGGAGTGACATGTGTACCACGCCGGCAGGCCACTGGGCGTGAACCACGGTCTGTCGCAGGTCTGCCTACCTTGCAGGCACAGGCGGCGGCTCTGCCCTGCCCCTCCTACCACGCCCGTGGACCGCTGGGGCTAATCTGCAGGTTGGTCGCAGGTCTGCCCACCCTGCGGGCACGTGTGGCGGGTCCGCTCCACCCCCACTCCAATTGGGGTCACGTGACTACCACACTGGTGGGCCGCTGGGCCTGATCCGGGGGCAGGTGAAGGCTCTGCTCTGCCCCTACTCCAGTTGGGGTGAAGTGTGTACCATGCTGGCAGGCCACTGGGCCTGATCCGCCGGTCTGTCGCAGGTCTGCTTACCTTGCAGGCGTGGGCAGAGGCTCTGCCCTGCCCCTCCTACCATGCCTGCGGACCACTGGGCCTGTTCTGCCGGTCGGTCGCAGGTCTGTCCACCTTGCTGGCGCTGGTGGCGGCTCCGCTCCGCCAGCTCTCCAATTGGGGTCACGCGACCACCATGCTGGTGAGCCGCTGGGCCTGCTCTGGGCGCGGGCGGCGGCCTGGCTCCTGCCCTCTGGCTCGACGACAAAGCAAGAGAGACTCGGGTGTCTGTGACTCACCCTCCATACCAGGAGACCAAATGTTTCTGTTGCCGCTGGAATTGGTGAAGTTCTCTCCTCCGCCGCTTTCTGATGACATCAGATCTCTGCCATGTTGGTATCCTATGTGAATGGCAGCATTTTGTTCCCTTTGCCAGGTGACCAAAGCAACGGGTGAGTCCTCACTGGCACTCACAGGCCCCGTCTCAGTCCTGTTGCCACTGCCCACCAAGGCTTGGTTGGTATTTACCTCCAGAGTACTCAGCAGGACCCGGACCGAGAAGCAGTTTCCGCGGGCTCCTTAGCCCTGGGCCAGAGCAGTTCTGGTAGCCAGAACTCGGCCGCTCCGTGCTCGGTGTATGCTCTGATAAGAGCAGGCTCCATGAAGCAGTTTCCGCGGGTTATTTAGCACTGAGCCTGAGTAATTTGTCTGCAAGCCGCAGGCAAATGCCAGCCTGAAATTACCTGTTCTATGGCTGAATGAGATGCGATCAGTCAAAAACAGGGATGGTGACATCAGCTCTCCAAAATGTTGGCCGCTGGCCTCCTCTGTGGTCTGACCGGTGTGGATAACCGAATTGGACCGTTTCCTTCCCCCGGCTCGAACCCAGAATTCAGCACTGAGTACGGTGCTTGCATGGCTGGCAGAAACTGCAGCGCTGTATCCCTGTGTCGCTATCTCCTCGTTTCCCAGTGTGCGCCGCAGACTCTAGTGGCGGGGCGATTTGCTGAATAAGCAGTGTGACCCTCCGTGCAATAAATCTCTCGTGTTTGAGCCCCCATAGCGGATCCTCGTGTGATGGAAGTCCTTCCTCCAGGTTCCAGAGCACCCCACTATTGCTGGAAATTCCTAACAAGATAGCCTTTAACCATCCTGACTCATCATTCTCCCACACAGTGATGTCACACACAGGGGCAATACGCTCCCCTCGCCACCATCTTCCAGCCTACATTCCACTCACCATTTTCTAACCCTAAACCTAACACTAACCATAACCCTAATCCTAACACTAATCCTAAACCTAACTATAACCCTAACCCAAACACTAACGCTATCCCTAATTGTAACTCTAACCTTATCACTAACTCAAACTGCAAGCCTAACTCTAAACCGAATCCTAACTGTAACCCTAACCTCAACCCTAACCCTATCCCTAATCCTAACCCTCCCTCTATTCCTATCCATTACCCTAAGCAAATCCCTCCCCCTAATGCTACCCTAGTCCTAACACTAATCCTTAGCCTATCCAAAACCCTAACTCTTTTACTAGTTCTAAACCTCAGCCTCATTCTAGCTTTAGCCTTAACCCAAAACTGACCCTTATTCTGACCCTAACATTAACCCTAGATCTAAACCTGTCACTAACCTTAAACTGGACCCTAACTCTTCCCCTACCAGTAAACCTATACCTAAACCTAACAGTAACACTAGCACTGGACCAAACCTAATCCTATATAGAGTCATAAATCTAGCCCTAGCCCTAAAAAAAACCTTGATCTGGCCCTAACAATAACCCTTAACCTAACACAAAGACTAACCCTATCCCTAGACCCAACACTATTCCTAACTCTGGCCTAACACAACCCAAACACTGATGCTTACCGTAACACACCCTAGCTCTAAAACTTATCCTAAATCAAAACCTAACCCTAACACTAGATGTATCCATAACCCTAACCCTAAAACTAGCCATAACCATAACACAAGCTCTTACATTACCCATAGCCCTAATGCTAGCCATAAACATCACACAAACCTAGCCCTTATCCTAGCCCTAAACCTAGCCCTAATTGTAACCCCAACCATAACCCTAGACCTAAACCTAACCCTAACCCTCGGCCTAGTCCTAAACCTAGCTCAAACTCTAACCCTTTCCCTAATCATAACACTAACCGTAACCCTAGCCCTTACTCTAACCCTAACCTTTGCCCTAGACCTAACCCTAGCTCAAACCCTAATACTTACCCTAAGTCTAACCCTGACATTAACCCTAGGCCTAAACCTAACCCTAGCCATAATCTTCACCTTAACTTTAGCCCTAACCTTAGCTCTAACCCTATCCATTACCCTAAAGATAAGCCTAAACCAAATGCTAACCCTAGGCCTAACTCTAACCCTATCACTAACAATAACCGTATAGATTACTCTAAACCTAACCTGAATCCTAAACCTAACTCTATCCATTACCTGAATCCTAAACTGAACCCTAATGCTAACACAAGCCTTAACCCTAAACCTTAACCTAAACCAAACCATACACAGACACTTACCCTAATAAAACACCTTGCTCTAAACTTGACCCTTACACAAAACCTATCCCTTACACTAGACCTAGCCATAACCTAACCATAAAATTACCACTTACTTTGAACCAAGACTTGACATTAGTCCTAGCCCTAATCTTAGCCCCAGCCCTAACACATACTATCATCCTGGCACTAAACCTAGCTTTAATCCTAACCTGAACACTAACCCTACCCCTAAATCAAATTCTAACCCAAACCCTAGCTCTAAACCTAGGTATAACTCCCTTCCCTAAATCTTACCCTAACCCTAACACTTACCATAACCCTAGCCCTAACCCTAGGCCTAATCATAACAGTAACCCTAGCACTAATCCTAGCCTTAATTTAGCCCTAACCCTAAACCTACCACTAACCCTAGCCAAAAGAATAACTCTAATCACACCCTAGTCCTATTTCTATTTCTAACCCTAACTGTTACCATAACCCTAACACTAGCCCTAACCTTAACCCTAATGCAGACCCCAACCATAAACCTAGATTTAACCATAACAATAAATCTAAGCCTAAACCTCATCCTACCACTAGCCCTAACACTATCGCTAAACCTAAAACTAACCCTAACCCTAGCCATAGCTCTAAAACAAAATTGAGCCATAGCTTTAACCTAACCCTAGCCTAATGGTAACACTAGACCTGACATTTGCCCTATCCCTAATTCTTACCGTAACACTAACACAAAACCTAACCCTACACCTAGCCTTAATCTTAGCCCTAATTAGAGTCATATCCCTAACCCTGATCAGTAACACTGGTCCTGACTCTGACTCTAATACTAACCCTATCTCTAATAATTTCTCTAAACCTAATCTAAACACTAGAACTTGACCTATACTTAATGCTATCTCTAATCATAACCCTAGTTCTTACATTAGCCATAGTCCTACACTAGCCCTAACCTAACCAAAAACCTAGCCCTAATCTGAGTCCTAACTCTAGTTTTAATTGTAGCCCTAACCCTATCCCTAGCCTTAATACTTAACCTAAACCTAACCCTCAAACTAAACCTTGTCCTAACCTGAAACCTAAACCGAACAATAGCCCTATTCCTAACCATAACACTAGCCCTCAACCTAGATATAATTTTATCCATTACCCTAACCATAACCCTAAGTAAATTCTAACCCTAGGCCTAACACTAACCATACCCCTAACATAACCATAACCCTAGTCCTAACTGTAGCTCTAATCCTATCCATTACCTGAACCAAATCTTTAACCAAGTTCTATCCCTAGGCCTAACTCTAACCCTTTGCCTTACCTAACCCTGTCCATTATACTAAACCTAAACTGAACCTGAAACCTAATCATATCCATTACCCTAACCCTAATGCTAATTTTAGCCCTAACCCTAAACCTTAACATAACCCATACCCTAATCCTGACTCTGACCCTAATAATACCCCTAGCTGTAAACCTGACCCTAACCCTCAATGTAACCCTTAAAATAGTCTTGATCATAAACCTAAACCTAAAACTATCCCTAACCATAACCCTATAACTGACATTAGCCGTAGACCTAATCTTAGCCCTAACCCTAACACAAACCCTACACCTAATCCTAGCCCTAAGACTAGCCTTAATCCTAATCCTAACCTTAACTATAGCCCTAACCCTAATTTTATCCCATGCCCTAGCCCAAAATGTAGCTGTAACATCATACATTACCCTAAACCTCATGCTAACCCTAACCCTAGTCCTAAAGTTGGCCTAAACCTACCACTAACCATAGCTCTAATTTAGCACTAATTTAGCCCTAACCCTAAACCTAACAGTATCCCTAGCCCTAAGACTAACTCTAACTCTCGCCCTACCCTATCCCTAGTTCTAAACATATCCATTACCATAACCCAAACCCTATCCCTATCCCTAGCCCCAACCCTAGCCCTAAACTTCACCAGAGCCCTAAACCTTGATCTAACCCTAACCTTTAGCCTACAGCTCACTCTAACACTAGCCCTAACCCAAATGCTAATTAGAAAAGTAGCCCTAACACTACCCTAGCCCTAAAACAAAATTTAGCCATAACCCTAACCTTAACCCTTAACCTAAACCAAACCCTAACCCTATACCTAGCCCTAAACATAGTCCTAATTTGAATCCTAACTCTAACCCTAGAAGTAACCCTGACCCTTACTTGGACCCTAACAGTAACCCTAGTTCTAAACATTGACCTAACACTGACCCTAGAAATAGCCCTAATCTAAATCCTAGTATTTTCATTAGCTGTAGCCCTAATGCTAACACAAATCCTATCCCTATTTCGAGCCCTAAACCTAAATTTAATCCTAAACTTAACCCTAACCCTAACCCTAAATCTACGTCTAATTCTATCCCCCTTACACTAAGCCAAACCCTCACCCTAATGCTACCCTGGTCCTAACCATAATCTTTAGACTACCTCAAACCCTATCTCTATTACTAGTCCTAACCCTAGCCCTCATCCTAGATCTAAACCTAACTCTAACCCTGACCCTAACACTAATCCTAGATCTAAATCTGATACCCTAAAGCGAACCCTACTCCTACCCCTACCGGTAAACCTATACCTAAACCTAAAAGTAACACTAGCACTAGACTAAACTTAATCCTAAATAGAGTCTTAAATCTAGCCTTAGCCCTAAACAAAAACCTAGCAGTAGCCCTAACAATAACTGTTAACCTAACGTAAAGACTAACTCTATCCCTAGACCCAATGCCAGTCCTAAATCTGGCCCTCACCCTAAACCTAGCCCTAACCTGACAATGACAGTTACCCTAAAAGAAACCCTAGCTCTAAATCTTATCCTAACCCAAATCCTAACTAGAACACTAGACTTATCCATAACTCTAACCCTAAAACTAGCCATAACCATATTCCTAGCTCTTAAATTACCCATAGCCCTAATGATAGCCATAAACCTCACACAAAACATTGACCTTATCCTAGCCCTAAACCTACCCTTACTGTATTCCTAACCATAAGCCTAGACATAACCCTAACCCTAAACCTCACCCTAAACCTAATTCCAGCTCAAACTCCAACCTTAATCTAAACATAACCCTATCCCTAACATTATCCCTCACTCTAACCTTAACACTCAAGCTAGCCTAATCCTAGCTCAAACGCTAACACTTACCCCAAACCAAACCCTGACAAACCCTAGGCCTTAACCTAACCCTAGTCCTAATTCTAACCTTAACTCCAGCCCTAACCTTAGCTCTAACCCTATCCATTACCCTGAAGATAAGCCTAACCCAAATGCTAACCCTAGGCCTAATGCTAACACTATTGCCCTAGCCTTAAAAAACTATTGCTAACACTAACACTATTCATTTCTCTAAACCTAACCTGAAACCCTAAACCTAACCCTATCAATTACCCTAGACAGTACCCTAACCCTAGTCCTAATTCTAACCTTAACTCTAGCCCTAACCTTAGTTCTAAACCTATGCATTACCCTAAAGATAAGCCTAACCCAAATGCTAACCCTAGAGCTAATGCTATCACTATTGGTAACACTAACCCTATTTATTACTTTAAAACTAACCTGAACCCTAAACCTTACCCTATATATTACCCTAACCCAAACCCTAACCCTATCCCTAATGCTATCAAGCCTTAACCCTGAATTTTAACCTAAACAAAACCCCACTTGAACCCCAACTCTAATAATACACCTAGCTTTAAAACTGACACTTAACCTAAACCTAAACCTTACACTAGACTTAGCCATAACCTAACCCTAATACTAACCATAACCATAAACCCAGACCTGACATTAGCCCCAGTCCTAATCCTAGCCCTAACCCTGACAAAAACACTAGTCCTCATCTTAGCTTACCTAGCCTTAATCCTAACCCAAACCCCAACTCTAGCCCTATCTTTAATTTTAACCCTCGCCCTAGACCTGAACTTAGGTATAAACCCATCCTTTCCCCTAACCCTATCACTAACTCTAACCCTAACACTAACCATATCTCTAGCCCTAACCATAGGCCTAATCCTAACACTAACCCTAGCACTAATCCTAGCCCTAATTTAGCCCTAACACTAACACTACCCCTAACCTTGGCCTAAGACTAACTCTAACTTTCCCCAGCTCTATTTCTAGTTCTAAACCTATTGATTACAACAAACCTAACACAACCCCTAACCTTAGCCCTAACCCTAACCCTAGAACCTACCCTAGATCGAACCATAACTCTACATTTGACTCTAACCCTAAGTCTAATCCTCAACCTACCACTAGACCTAACACTATCGCTAATACTAAAACTAGCCATAAACCTAACCTTATTCCTTAAACAAAACTGAGCCATTGTCCTAACCCTAAATTTTAACCTAATCCAAACCCTAACTCTCAGCCTTGCCATAACCTTCTAGCTCTAATTCATGTCCTAGTCCTAAAATTAACCCTGACCGTGACTTATATTCTAACACTAACCTTAATTCTAAATATCACACTAACCCTAAAGATAACACAAACACTAGATCTAGACCAAATACTAACTCTAATCATAACCTTAGTTCCTATATTAGCTATAGCCCTAACCCTAGACCTAAACCTAATAGAAAAACTAGCCTGAATCTGAGCCCTAACCCCAGAAGTAAACCTAAACCTAAATCTAGCCTTAGTCCTAACCCTAACCCTAAACCTAGCCCTAAACTTAGCTCTAACTCTATCACTTACCCTAAGCCAAACCCTATCTATATTCTAACCTTAGTCCTCATCCTAATCCATAGCCTAATCCAAACCCTAACCCTATTACTAGTCCTAACTCTAGCCCTCATTCTAGCTCTAACCCTAACTCAAATCATTACCCTAACAAAAATTCTCAGTCTAAATCTGACCCTAACCCTGAACCAAACCCTAAAACTAGCCCTATGAGTAAACTTATACCTAAACCTAACCCTAACAGTAGCCCTAGACCAAAGCCTAATCCTAAATATAGCCATAACTCTAAACCTAGACCTAAAACACCCCTGAGCCATAGCCCTAACATAATCCTTAACCTAAAGCAAACACTAACACTATGCCTAGACCTAACTCCAATCCTAATTCTGCCTTTCACCTTAAACCTAACTCTAACCTGAACACTGACCCTAACACTAACATTAAACCTAGCTCTAAACCTGAACCTAACCCAAAACCTAAACCTAACACTAGACATAGCCATAACTCTAACCCTAAAACTAGCTCTAATCAGAACCCTAGATCTTACATTACACATAGAATTAACCCTGGGCTTAAACCTAACACAAATCCTAGCCCTAATCTGAGGCCTAAACCTACCCTAAGCATAACCATAATACTAAATGTAGCCCTTACCCTAACACTTGCCTTACACATAACCCTAGCTCAAAGCCTAACCCTTAGCATAAACATAACCCTAGTCTTATTTCTAAACCTAAACCTAAACTTAGACCTAATCCTAACCTTAACCCTAGTACTAACACTAGCTCTAACCCTAACATTACACTAAATCTACCCTAACCCTAATAATAACCCTAGCCCTAAACCTAACCATATCCCTAACCCTAATCATAAACATAAAACTCGACCTAACCCTAAACCTAAACCTTGCCATAAACTTAACCATAACCTTTACCATAAATCAAAACTAAACCTATCCCTAAACCTAAATTCAACCATAATCTAAACTTAACCCTAAATCTAATCTTACATCTAATCCAATACATTACTCTAAAACTAACCCTTACCCAAAAGAAGACCCTAGCCCTAACCTCAACCATAACCCTAAACCTAACCCAGACCTAACACTAAACCTAACACTCACCCTAGCCCTAACCAAAGCTTAATCCCTAACCCTTACCCTAACACTAAAACTAGCCATAGCCCTAACCATAATCCTAACTCTAGCCCTAACACTAACAATAAAACTAGCCCTTATCCAAGCCGAAATTTAGCCATATTCCTAACCCTAACCCTAACCCTAGAATTAAGACTAACTATAATTCTCATATAAGACTTATTCCAACTTTTAACTCTATCCATTATGGTAACCCTAACCCAAGCTCTAACCCCAGTCATAACCCTTGCACTATCCTTAGACCTAGTGCTAACTCCAGATCAAAACCTATCTCTAAAACTAACCCTAACCCAATGCCTCACCCTAAACCTTAAACTAGTTCTAACCCACATGCTAAACCTAAAATTAGCCCTAACCCTAGCCTTTGCCCTAAAACAATACAGAGCCATACCCCTAACACTAACACTTACCCTAGACCAAACCTAACCCTACACCAGCCCTAATCCTAGCCCTAATTTGAAACCTAACCCTAACCCTAAACCTAACCATGACCCTGACTCATATCCAAACACTAAACCTAGTTCTAAATATCACCCTAACCTTCAACCTAACCCTAATACTAGCCATAGCCGTAAAACTTTTTTTATTGGTTGTTCAAAACATTACAAAGCTCATGACATATCATCTTTCATATATTTGATTCAAGTGAGTTATGAACTCCCATTTTTACCCCAAATACAAATTGCAGAATCACATCAGTTACACATTCACAATTTTTTACATAATGCCATATTAGTGACTGTTGTATTCTGCTGCCTTTCCTATCCCCTACTATCCCCCCTCCCCTCCCCTCTCATCTTCCCTCTCTACCTCATCTGCTGTTGTTTAATTCTCTCCCTTGTCACCCCCCTTTCCCCTCACAACCTGTTATATGTAATTTTGTGTAACACTAAGGGTCTCCTACCATTTCCATATGCTTTCCCTTCTGTCTCCCTTTCTCTCCCCCCTCTCGTCTCTGTTTAATGTTAATCTTTTCCTCATGCTCTTCCTGCCTGTTATGTTCTTAGTTGCTCTCTTTATATCAAAGAAGACATTTGGCATTTGTTTTTTAAGGATTGGCTAGCTTCGCTTAGCAAAATCTGTTCTAATGCCATCCATTTCCCTGAAAATTCTATGATTCTGACATTTTTTAGTGCTGTGTAATACTCCATTGTGTATAGATGCCACATTTTTTTATCCATTCATCTATTGAAGGGCATCTAGGTTGGTTCCACAGTCTAGCTATTGTGAATTGTGCAGCTATGATCATTGATGTGGCAGTATCCCTAAAGGATATATATTCCTCAGGGAATAGTCTGAGAAGGGTGATAGCTGGGTCAAATGGTGGATCCATTCCCAGCTTTCCCAGGAATCTCCATACTCTTTCCAAATTGGCCTCACCAATTTGCAGTCCCACCAGCAGTGTACAAGTGTACCATTTTCCCCACATCCTCGCCAACACTTATTGTTGTTTGACTTCATATTGGCTGCCAATCTTACTACAGTGAGATGGTATCTTAGGGTGCTTTGGATTTGCATTTCTCTGACTGGTAGAGATGGTGAGCATTTTTTCATGTACTTGTTGATTGATTGTATGTCCTCCTCTGAGAAGTGTCTGTTCAGGTCCTTGGCCCATTTGTTGATTGATTTATTTGTTATCTTATTGTCTAATTTTTGAGTTCTTTTTATATTCTGGATATTAGGGCCCTATCTGAAGTGTGAGGGGTAAAAATTTGTTCCCAGGATGTAGGCTCTCTATTTACCTCTCTTATTGTTTCTCTTGCTGAGAAAAAACTTTTTAGTTTAAGTAAGTCCCATTTGTTTATCCTTGTTATTAACTCTTGGGCTATGGGTGTCCTATTAAGGAATTTGGAGCCTGACCTCACAGTATGTAGATTGTAGCCAACTTTTTCTTCTATCAGACGCAGTGTCTCTGATTTGATATCAAGCTCCTTGATCCATTTTGAGTTAACTTTTGTACATGGCGAGAAAAAGGGATTCAGTTTCATTTTGTTGCATATGGATTTCCAATTTTCCCAGCACCATTTGTTGAAGATGCTATCCTTCCCCCAGTGCATGCTTTTAGCCCCTTTATCAAATATAAGATAGTTGTAGTTTTGTGGATTGGTTTCTGTGTCCTCTATTCTGTACCATTTGTCCACCTGTCTGTTTTGGTACCAGTACCATGCTGTTTTTGTTACTATTGCTTTGTAGTACAGTTTGAACTCTGGTATCGCTATACCTCCAGATTCACACTTCCTGCTTAGAATTGCTTTTGCTATTCTGGGTCTTTTGTTTTTCTATATGAATTTCATGATTACTTTATTTCTACAAGAAATGCCGTTGGGATTTTGATTGGCATCGCATTAAACCTGTAGAGAACTTTGGGTAATATCGCCATTTTGATGATGTTAGTTCTGCCTATCCATGAACAGGGTACATTTTTCCATCTTCTAAGATCTTCTTCTATTTCTCTCTTTACCGTTTTGTAGTTTTCATTGTATAAATCTTTCACCTCTTTTGTTAGGTTGATTCCCAAGTATCTTATTTTCTTTGAGGATGTTGTGAATGGAGAGGTTTTCCTCATTTCCATTTCAGAAGTTTTGTTGCTGATATACAGGAATGCCTTTGATTTATGCGTGTTGATTTTATATCCTGCCAATTTGCTGAATTCATTTATTAACTCTAGCAGTTTCTTTGTAGACCCTTTTGGGTCTGTTAAATATATTATCATGTCATCCGCAAATACCAATAATTTAAATTCTTCTTTTCCTATTTTTATGCCTTTAATTTATTTTGTCTGTCTAATTGCTCTGGCTAGTATTTCAAGAACTAAATTGAATAGAAGTGGTGATAGAGGGCATCCCTGTCTTGTTCCAGATTTTAGAGGGAATGCCTTCATTTTTTCTCCATTTAGGATGATGCTAGCCTGAGGTTAACATATATAGCTTTTACCATGTTGAGGTAAGTTCCTGTTATCCCTAATTTTTCTAGTGTTTTGAACATAAAGGGATGCTGTACTTTGTCAAATGCTTTTTTCTGCATCTATCGAGATGATCATATGGTTCTTGTCTTTAAGTCTATTGATGTGGTGGAGTACATTTATTGATTTCTGTATATTGAAGCTGCCTTGCATCCCAGGGATGAATCCTACTTGATCATGATGCACAATTTTTTTTAATTTATTTTTTTATTGGTTGTTCAAAACATTATAAAGCTATTGACATATCATATTTCATACATTAGATTCAAGTTGGTTATGAACTCCCAATTTTACCCCAAATACAGATTGCAGAATCACATCTGTTACACATCCACATTTTTACATAATTCCCTATTAGTTGCACAATTTTTTTTGATATGCTTTTGTATTCTATTTGTCAGGATTTTATTGAGAATTTTTGCATCCAAGTTCATTAGAGATATTGGTCTGTATTTTTCTTTCTTTGAATTGTCTTTGTCTGGTTTCGGGATCAGGGTGATGTTGGCCTCATAGAATGAATTTGGAAGAACTCCTTCTTATTCTATTTCTTGAAATTCCTTGAAAAGTATTGGTATTAATTCTTCTTTGAAGGTTTTGTAGAACTCAGCTGTATACCCATCTGGTCCAGGGCTTTTTTGGTTGGTAGTCTTTTGATGGCTTCTTCTATTTCTTCTTTTGTTATTGGTCTGTTTAAATCGCTTGTGTCTTCCTGACTCAACCTGGGTAGATCGTATGACTTAAGAAATTTATTGATATCTTCATTATCTTTTATTTTATTGGAATATAGGTTTTCAAAATACTTTCTAATTATCTTCTGTATTTCTGTAGTGTCTGTTGTGATATTGCCTTTTTCATCCTGTATGTTAGTAATTTGAGTTCTCTCTCTTCTTCTCTTCGTTAGCATGGCTAAGGGCCTGTCGATTTAATTATTTTTTCAAAGAACCAACTTTTAGTTTTTTCAATGTTTTTTTTTGTTTCAATTTCATTGATTTCTGCTCTAATTTTAATTATTTCTTGTCTTCTACTACATTTGCTGTTGTTTTGCTCTTCCTTTTCTAGGTTTTTGAGGTGTAGTGTGAGTTCATTTATTTGTTTTTTTTTTTTTTTTCTTTTTTTGAGGAAAGAACTCCAAGAAATGAATTTCCCTCTTAAAAGTGCTTTCATTGTGTCCCATAGATTCCGGTATGTTGTGTCTGTATTGTCGTTTGTCTCTAAGAATTTTTTTATCTCTTCCTTTATGTCTTCTGTAACCCATTAATCATTCAGTAACATATTGTTAATTTTCCATGTGATGTAGGATTTTTCCTTCCTTCTTTTATCATTGATTTCCAGTTTATTCCATTATGATCAGATATGGTGCATGACATTATCTCTACACCTTTATATTTACTGAGAGTTGCCCTATGGCATAATATATGGTCTATCTTTGAGTAGGATCCATGTGCTGCTGAGAAGAACGTGTATCCACTTGATGATGGTTGATATATTCTATATATGTCGGTTAAGTCTAGGTTATTGATTACGTTATTGAGTTTTATAATTTCTTTTTTCAGCTTTTGTCTAGAGGATGTGTCCAAAGGCGAGAGCAGTGTGTTGAAGTCCCCCATAATTATTGTGTTGTGGTCTATTTGACTCTTAAACTTGAGGAGAGTTTGTTTTATGAACGTTGCAGCACCATTGTTTGGTGCATACAAATTGATAATTGTTATGTCTTGATGGCGGATGGTTCCTTTTAACAGTATATAGTGTCCTTCTTTATCCCTTTTGATTAACTTAGGTTTGAAGTTGATTTTATTTGATATGAGTATGGCCACTCCTGCTTGTTTCCGAGGGCCATGGGAGTGGTATGATTTTTCACAACATTTCACCTTCAGCCTGTGTATGTCTTTTCCTATCATATGAGTCTCCTGAAGGCAGCATATTGTTGGATTTGTTTTTTTAATCCAGGTTACTAGCCTATGTCTCTTGATTGGTGAATTTAAGCCATTAACATTTAAGGTTACAATTGAAACATGGTTTGTACTTCCAGTCATGTTTATTTATTTTTTTTTTTTTTAGTTTGGCTAGTTTTTCCTCTTTGGTTATTTTTCTCCCCCTTTACTGAGATACCTCCCACTGTTAGTTTTGGGCACTATTTTTCAATTCCTCTTCTTGTAGTATTTTGCTCAAAATGCTTTGCAGTGCTGGTTTTCTGGCTGCGAATTCTTTTAGCTTTTGTTTATCGTGAAAGATTTTAATTTAATTGTCAAATCTGAAGCTTAATTTTGCTGGATACAATATTCTTGGTTGGAATCCATTATTTTTCAGTGTTTGGAATATGTTGTTCCAGAATCTTCTCGCTTTCAAAGTCTGTGATGAAAAATCAGTCATTAACCTAATTGGTTTACCCCTGAATATAATCTGCCTCCTTTCTCTCATAGCTTTTAATATTCTCTCCTTGTTCTGTATGTTAGCTATCTTCATAATTATATGTCTTGGAGTTGGTCTATTATGGTTTTGGATATTTGGGGTCCTGTAGGCTTCCAGGATTTGGCAATCCATTCCATCTTTCATCTCTGGGAAGTTTTCTAGGATTATTTCATTTAATAAGTTTTCCATTCCTTTGGTTTGATCCTCTGTGCCTTATTCTATCCGAGTGACCCTCAAATTTGTTTTTTTATGAGATCCCATATCTCTTGGATAGATTGCTCATGAGATTTAAGCATCTTTTCTGTGTTGACTATATTCTTTTCAAGTTGATAAACTTTGTCTTCATTATCTGATGTTCTGACTTCTACTTGATCTAGTCTATTTGTAATATTCTTGTTAGAGTTTTTAATCTGGTTTATGGTTTCTTGCATTTCTAGGATTACTGTTTTTTTTTTTTTAATCTCTATCTCCTGGTAAAGCTTGTTCTTTGCAGTTTGAATTTGTTTGTTTAGTTCGTTTTCAAAATATACTTTCAATGCTTGGACTTGCTGTCTCATGTCTTCTCTAATATTCCCTTCCATCTGAGTTAGGTATGCCTTGATTTCTTTCCCTGACCATGTTTCTGATGCTTCTCAGTCCTCCTGTAGATTTAAGTTGTCCTGCGTTGTTTTAGTCCTTTTTTCCCTTGTTTTTTTCATGTTGTTCACGTTA
Source organism: Marmota monax (assembly GCF_021218885.2). Lineage (NCBI taxonomy): Eukaryota > Metazoa > Chordata > Mammalia > Rodentia > Sciuridae > Marmota > Marmota monax. Next base: position 227,098 of record NW_026692226.1, read on the forward strand.
CTTTCCAGCTCTTTTTGACTACTTTGTAACTGCTTTCACCTATACATTTGTTTTGGCTTTGTATATCTCTGTTGTCTCTCCTTTGTGGTGGGAGATTTTGTCTAGAAATGTTGGGCTTTATTGTACTTTAAAGCTGATTCATTCAATTCATAAAAGGTTTCCAGGTTCTGTATGTATATAGTGATTTGTTGTTTGTTCTTAAGACTATATGTTTAGGTTAGGTGCTATGATGGTACGAGGGTTAGTATGTCTTGGCTACTTTAGAAGATTGCTCTACTGAAGGTGGATACTAACAGGCAATTGGATCAGGGTGTTGTTAGTAGCTAGGTATTTAGGAGCCCTATAGACAGCCTCGAGACATTCACCTATTTGCATTTAGACAATTACACGTAATGGAAGATGTAATGCTTGGGATGAAAGTTGGGGGGTAGGGGAATGAAGGTGCTCTTAAAAAGAAAGAAGGAGAGAGAGAGATAGATAGATTAGAGGAGAATGAAAAGAACAATAAAACTTGAAACATGAAAGAAAGAGAGAAGGAAAAGGGGAGAAAGTAATAGAGAGAGAAGAAGAAAAAAAATTGAAGTCTTCGAGATCCATTTTCTTCTCTTTCAGTAGGCGGAGCTGTGCCGTCCGAACAGAGCTTCTGCTCTCTACCTGCCCATAGCAATCCCTGTAAGGTGTCTCCTGGGAGTGTCTCAGACTTGTCAGTCCAGAGTCATTTCACTACTCCAGCCCTTACCCCCCTTCCTCCTTTCAGCCAACCAGCCAGGTCCTGTTCACCAGAAGCAGTTCCCCAGAGATCTAGTTACACTTGCAGCCCCACCACATGTCCCATTTAAGCCCCAGTGCTGTGGTAAAGTGGCAGCTAAGACCTTGGGAATCACCGCTGGTGATATGGGGGTTTGGTGGTCGGGGATCCCCTCTGCTTCCCTACTGACACGACCCCTGAGAAGTCCATGAAGTTTCCTGGCTGCTTGTATATGGATGGGGAGGGAGTCACACACCTGCTAAAGTGGATTCTGCTGGGAAGGAATTCCATCGGCAGAACTCCGATGACATCACCTCTCTGCTATGGCGGGCCCCAGGCTCCTTGCTGGAGTGTCTGAAGGGAGGGGAGGGTCTGGTCCATCCCTGGTTGGCTTCAGCTACCAGCTCGCTATTTCATGAAGGCTTGGCTAAAGACTTCTTCCTGCCAAGCTGCATCTTGGAGGCTAGCGGGACCCAGTCACGTTTGCTGCTGGCGGACGGGCCGGCAGCCACACTGTGGAGCACAGATTGTGGCTGGCGGATCTGGATCTGCATCTCCTGGAAGGAATTTGCTCGTCTGGGGCAATCTGTCTCTTCAAAAAATCCTAGTAGCTCCCGGCCGGTCTCTCTTCAGTGGAATTTTGCTAGGAGATTCTCCATTGGTAGAATCGAAGCATTATCTATGCGTCTTTATGACCCCATCACTGGGGGGGGGTATTGAAAACGCTGCCTCTCTGCCCACCGCCATGTTGGATTTCCCTAGCCCTAAACCTTAACCCTAAAACTAAAGCAAATTGTAACCCTAGTTCTTACAATAGCCGTAACCATCACACTAGCCCTAACCCTAATATAAAACTAGCCCTAATCCAAGCCCTAACCCGAGCTTTAACCCTAAACCTAACCATAACCCTGTTCCTAACCATAGCTCTAACCCCATTCCTTACCCTAAGCCAAACCCTCACCCTAATGCTAACCATATTCTTAGCACTAATCCTTAGCCTAACGAAAATCCTAAGCCCATAACTACTCCTAACCCTAGCCTTCATTCTAGATCTAACCATAACCCAAGCCCTAACCTTATCCCTGACCATTATTCTGACCCTAACACTAATCTTAGGTCTAAATCTAAACCTAACCCTAAACCAAGCCCTAACACTAGTCCTACTGGTAACCTTATAACTAAACCTAACCCTAATACTAGACCTAGACCTAAACCTAATCCTAAATCTAGCCATAACTATAGATATAGACCTAAAGATAAACTACATGTAGCCTTAACAATAACCCTTAACCTAACCCAAACTCTAACCCTACCTCTAGACCTAATCCTAGTACTAATTCTGGCTTTAACCCTAACCATTACCCTACCTGAACACTGTCCCTGACACTAACACTAACCCTAGCTCTAAACTTCACCCTAACTCTAAAAATAACCCTAAAACTACATCTAGCCATAGCATTAATAATAAAACTAGTTCTAATCATTACACTAGTTCTTACATTAGCCATAGTCTTAACCTATCAAAAAAGCTAGCCCTAATCCAAGCACTACCTTATCTTTAACACTAAACATAACCCTAAGAATAACTCTAGCCCTAACCATAACCATAAGCCTAACCCTAGACCTAATCCTAACCATAACCCTATCCCTAATCCTAGCTCTAACCCTATTCATTACCCTAAGATAACTATAATCCTTATGCTAACCCTAGGCAGAACCCTAATCCTTGCACTAGCCTTAACCTTCTCCATTAACCTACACTTAAACCAAACCCTAAACATAACAGTGTCATTACTTGATCTCTAAACATAAGACTAATTTGATCCCTAAACCTAAACCTTAACTTAACCCAAACCCTAAAATGACATTGACTCTATTAATACCCATAGCTCTAAAACTGATCCTAACACGAAACTTAAACTTTACTTTAGACCTAGGCTTAAACCTAAACCTAAAACTATCCCTAACTGCATCTTAGATCTGAAATTAACCCTAGCTCTAATCCTAACCCTAACCCTAATACAAAACTTAGCCCACATCCTACCTATGAACCTCGCCTTAATCATAACACTAACCCTAATGTTAGCCCTAACCTTAACCTTAAAACTCACCCTAGTCCTAAAAGTAGCTATATTCCCATCCATTACCCTAAACCTAACCCTAACCCTAAACCTAACACCAACCCTAGCTCTAACCCTAGGCCTAACCCTAACACTAACACTAGCCCTAATCCTATCCCTAATCTAGCCCTATCCTGAACCCTAACCCTAGCCCTAAGACTAACTCTAACTCTCAAACTAGCCCTATACCTAGTTCTAACCCTATTCCTTACCATCAGCATACACCTAGCGCTAAACGTAGCCCTACCCTAGTCCTATACTTAGCCGTATCTCAAAACCTAGATCTAAACCTAACTCTAAATTTAACCATAACCCTAAGACTAAATCTAACCATAACTCTACTCTTATCCCTAATTCTTAACCTAAGCCTAAATTTCACACTGTAGCCCTAACCTTAAGACTAATCTTAAAACTAACCCTAACCCTACCCGTAGCCCTAAAACAAAACTCAACAGAGTCATAGCCCTAACCTTAATCCTTATCCTAAAACAAACCCTAACCCTACACCTAGCCCTAATTCTATCCCTAATTATAGTCTAACCCTAACCCAAAAAATAACCCTGACCTTGATTCTGAATCTAACAGTAACCCTGGCTCTAAACATCATCATCACAGTAAACCTAACCTTAACACTAGACCTAGACCTAACTCTAACTCTTTAAATAGCTGTAATTATAAACCTATTTTGTACTTTAGTAGCAGCCTTAACCCTAGCCCTAAACTAACCCAAAACCTAGCCTTAATTCGAGTCGTAAACCTAGCTTTAATCCTAAATTTAAACCTAACAGTAACCCAAACAATAGCTTTAATTCTAAACATAACCCTAGCCCTAACCTTAGGGCTAAACCTATCCATTACCCAAACGATAACCCTAACACTTCTGATAACCCTAGGCCTAACCCTAACCCTATACATTACACTAAACCAAACCTCAACCCTAAACCTAACCCTGTCATTACCCTAACCATAAATCTAACACTAATTCGAGTCCTACACCTAAACACTAACTTAACACAAACCTTAATCCTGACCCTGATTCTAAAAATAACCCTAGATCTAAACCTGACCCTAACCAAAAACCTAACCCTTACACTGGACCAAGCCATAAACCTAACACTAAATCTATCCCTAACCCTAACCCTAGACCTGACATTAGCCATAGCCCTAATACTATCCCTAACCCTAAAACAAATCCTAGTCCTCATTGAAGCCCAAAACATAGCCTCAATCATAACCATAACCCTAACCCTAGTTCTAACCCTAATACTAACCTTCGCATTGCCCTAAACATAGCTATAACCACATTCTTACCCTAAACTAAACCCTAACTCTAACCCTAATCCTAATGTAACCTTTGCCTTATTCTTAGCCCTAGCACTAACCCTGGATCTAAACCTAACTCTAAATCTAACCCTAACTCGATGCCTAAACCTAATCCTAAAACAAACCCTAACCCTAACCCTAACATAACCCTAGCTGTAACATGCACTTTATCTCTAAACCTAGCTATAAAGCCATTCCTTACCATAAACTTAACAGTATCCCTAACCCTAACTCTAGGCCTAAGGTGAACACTAACCCTAGCCCTAATCCTAGCCCTAATTTAACCCTATCCCTAAACCTAAACCTAACCCTATCCCTAAGACTAACTCTAACTCTCCCACTAGCCCTATCACTCGTTCGAACCCTGTCCCTTACCGTAACCCTAACGCTAGCCCTAACTCTAGTACTAAACCTTGCCCTATACTCATCCCTAGAAATAACCTTAGGCAAAACATAACTCTAAATCTATCCCTAACCCGAAGATTAAGCCTAACCCTAACACTAGCCCAAACCACAATACTATTCCTAAAATGAGCCCTAACCCTAGTCTTAGCCCTATAACAAAAATGAGCCATAGCTATAACCCTAACCATTAACCTAAACCAAGCCCTAACCTTACAACTAGACCTAACCCTAGCCCTAACTTGATTTGGAAGTCAAACCCTAAAACTAACACTGAACCTGACACTGACCCTAACACTTCTAGCTCTAAACATCACCCTAACCCTAAACCTAACCCTAACACTAAATCTAGCACTAAAACCCTAAAAATACCCCTAATAGTAAACGTAGTACTTACATTAGCTGTAATTCCAAGCCTAGCTCTAACATAACCGAAAACCTAGCTATAATCCAAGCCCTAACCCTAGTTTTAACCTAACCTAACCCTAACACTATCCCTAATTGTAACCATAACTCTAGCCTTAAACTTATCTCTAACTCTATCCATTACCATAAAAATAACCCTAACCATAATGATAACCCTAGGCATAAACCTAACCCTATCCCGAATCCTAACACTTCCATTACCCTAAACCTAACCTGAATCCTAAACCTAACCCTATCATTAATCTAAGCCTAATCATAAAACTAATTCAAGCCCAAACTCGAAACCTTAACCTATCTCAAACCCTAACTCCGACCTTTACCCTAATAATACCCCTAGCTCTACACTTGACCGTAACCCAACACCTAACCTTAGCCTAGACGTAGCCATAAACCTAATCCTAAAACTATCTTTAACCATAATTCTGGACCTGAAATTAGATCTAGCCGTAATCCTAGCCCTAACCCTAAAAACACACCTAGCCCTCATCCTAGCCCTAAACCTAGCCTTAATCATAACCATAACTCTAGCCCTACACCTAACTCTAATTCTAACCTTCGCCCTACCTCTAAACCTAGCTAAAATGTGATCCCTTACCCTAAATTTAAACCTAACCCTAACCCTCACCCTAGGCTTAAGCTAAACACAAAACCCTAGCCTTAATCCTAGCCCTAATTTAGCTCTATCTCTAATCCTATCCTAATCCTAGCCATAAGACTAACTCTAACTCTTGCCCTACCTAGCCCTATCCCTAGTTCTATCCCTATCAATTACTGTAAACCTAACACTAGCCCTAACACTTGCCCTAAATTTGGTCCCAGCCCTAAACCTAATTCTAAATCTAACCTTAAACCTAAACCTAAGCCCCAAACTAACACTAGCCATAACACTAATGCTAATCATAAAACTAGCCCTAACCCTAATTCTAGCAGTTAACCAAAATTGAATAATAGCCCTAACCCTAAACCTTAACTTAAACTAAACACTAACACTACACCTAGACCTAAACCTAGCCCTAATTCGAATCCTAAGACTCACCTTAGAACTAATCCTGACCCTGACTCATATCCTAACACTAACCCTAGCTCTAAACACTGCCCTAAACTCAAACCAAACACTAACATTAACAATAGCCCTAATTCAACTCTTAACACTAACCCTAAAACAAACCCTGACCATGACTCCTATCCTAACAAGAACCATAGCTATAAATATTACCCTAACCTTAAACCTAACCCTACCACTCAACCTACCCCTACCCCTAACCCTAAAACTAATCCTAATGGTAACCCTAGTTCTTACATTAGCCGTTACCCTAATCCTAGCCCTAAACCTAACACAAAATTAGTCCTAAACTGAGCCCTAAACCTAGCTTTAACTCTAATTCTAACCCTAACCATAGCCCTAACCTTAGATCTAAATCAATCCCTTACCCTATGCGAAACCGTACAACTAAGAGTAACCCTAGACCTATCCCTAGTCCTTAGACTAATCAAAACCCTAACCTTATTAATAGTCCTAACCCTAGCCTTCATTTTAGCTCTAACATTATACCAAACCCTAACCCTAACCCTGACCCTTATTCTGAACATAACACTAAACATAGGTCTAACCGTATCCCCAAATCTAACCCACAATTTAACATAATCCTATTCCTATACTTAACTCTGAACCTAACTCTCAACCTAGCCCTAATCATAGCTCAGAACCTAACCCTTACGCTAAACATAACCCTAAACCTAATCCTAGTTCTAACCCTCACCTTAACTCTAACACAAGACCTAATCCTTGGGCTGGGGATGTGGCTCAAGCAGTAGTGCGCTCGCCTGGCATGCTTGCGGCCCGGGTTCGATCCTCAGCACCACATACAAACAAAGATGTTGTGTCCACCGAAAAATTAAAAAATAAATATTAAAAAATTCTCTCTCTCTCTTTTTTAAAAAAGATCTAATCCTAACCATAACACTAGCCATAAGCTTAACTCTACCTGTATCCATTACCCTAAAAATAACCCTTACCATAATGCTAACCCTAGGCTTAACCCTAAACCTATCACTTTCCCAAAACCTGTCAATTACCCTAAACCTACCGTGAACCCTAAACCTAACCCAATCATTATGCTAACCCTAACCCTAATGCTAATTCGAGCTCTACCTAACCTCAAACCTAAACCAAACTCTAAACTGACTGTGGCTCTAATAATTCCCTTAGCTATAAACCTGAGTCTTACCCTGCCTTACACTTACACTAGACCCAGTCATAAACCTAACCTAAATCTATTCCTAACCTTAACCCTAGACCTGATATTAACCCTAGCCCTAATCCTAGCCCTAACCCTAACACAAATCCTAGCCTTTATCCTAGCCCTAAACATAGCCTTAATTTTATTCCTAACCCAAAACCTAGGCCTAACCCTAACACTAACCCTAGCCTTAATCTTAGCCCTAATTTAGCCCTATCCCTAATCCTAACCCTAACTCTAGCCCAAAGACTAACTGTTACTCTCACCCTAACACTAACCCTTGTTCTAAATCTATCCCTTACTAGAACCCTAATTTTAGTATTAACCCTTGGTGTAATCTTAGCCCGATTCATAGCCCTGGCCATAACCCTAGATCTAAGCCTAACTATAAATCTAACCCTAACCCTAATCCTAAACCTAAGCCTAGAACTAGCCCTAATGCTAATGTTAATCCTAAAACTAGCTCTAACCCTTGCTCTATCCCTAAAACAAAACCGAGTCATAGCCATAATCCTAACCCTTAACCTAAAACAAACCCTCACTCTACACCTAGCCCTAACAATATCCTAATTCTAGTCCCAAACCTAACCCGAAAACTAACCCTGACCCTGACTCTGACCCTAACACTAACCCTGGCTCTAAAAATAATCATCACCATATACCTCAACCTAACACTAGAACTAGCCCTAACTCTAACCCTATAACTAGCACTAATCATAACCCTACTTCATACATTAGTGGTAGCCTTAACCCTAGCCCTACCTAACCCAAACCTAGCCTTAATCCGAGTCCTAAATCTAACTTTAACCCTAAACTTAAACCTAACCATAACCCGAAACTATCACTAATCCTATACATAACCCTAGCCCTAACCTTAGGTCTAAACCTATCCATTACCCTAACAATAACCCTAACCCTTAAGCTAACTCTAGGCCTAACCCTAACACTATTCATTACACTAAACCAAACTTAAACCCTAATACTAACCCTGTCATTACCCTAAACCTAAATCCTAACCTAACCCAAACCCTAAACCTGACTCTGATCCTGACCCTAAAAATAACCCTAGATATAAACCTAAATCTTACCCTATATGTAATCCTTACACTGGAACAAGCCATAAACCTAACACTAAATTTAGCCCTAACTATAACCCTAGAACTTACATTAGCCCTAGCCCTAATACTATCACCAATCCTAACACAAACCCTAAACCTCATCCTAGCCATAAATCTAGCCTTAATCATAACCCTAACACTAACTAAGCCCTAACCCTAATACTAACACTTGCCTTAGCCCTAAGCCTAGCCAAAACCAAATCCCTTACCCTAAACATAACCCTAACTCTAACCCTAACCGTTTTCATCACAATTACCCTATCCTTAGCCCTAGCTTTAACACTAGATTGAAACCTAACTTTAAATCTAACCCTAACTCGATGCCTAAGCCTAAAATTAGCCCTAACCCTAATGCTAATTCTAACCCTAGCCCTAACCCTAGCTCTAACACTAACCGTAGCTGTAATTTAGCCCTATCCCTAAACCTAACACTAATCCAGCCCTAAGAATAACTCTAAATCTCACACTGGCCCTATCACTCGTTTCATTCCTATCCCTTCCCATAAACCTAAACCTATACCAAATCCTAGTACTAACTCTTGCCCTATCCTCAGCCCTAGCACTAACTTTAGATAAAAACCTAACTCTAAATTTAACCCTAAATCGAAGCCTAAGCATAAATCTAAGACTAGACCTAACCCTAACACTAATCCTAAAAATTTCACTAACCCTAACCCTAGCCCTAAAACCAAACTGAGCCAAAGCTCTAACAATAACCCTTAACCTAAACCAAGCCCTAACTCTACACCTAGCCCTAACCCCAGCCCTCATTCGAGTTTTAAGCCAAATGCTAAAACTAACCCTGACCCTTACTCTGACCATAACAATAACTCGAGGTCAAAATATCACCCTAACCCTAACCCTAAACCTAACAGTAAACCTAGCCATAAAACACTAAAATTAGCCATAATCATAACCCTAGTACTTACATTAGCCGTAACCCTAACCCTACACTAACTTAACCCAAAACCTAGCCCTAATCATAACCATAACCGTAGCCCTAAACTGATTTCTAACTCTATCCATTACCATAACCATAACCCTAACCCTAATGCTAATTCAAGCCCTACATTTAAACATTAACCTGTCCCAAACCCTAACCCAGAACTTGACCCCAAAAATACCCCTAGCTCTAAACCTCACACTAACCCTAACCTAACCCTTACACTAGACATACCCATAATCTTACCCTAAAACTATACTTAAACATAATTCTGGACCTGAAATTAGCCCTAGCACTAATCCTAGCCCTAACCCTAAAATAAAACATTAGCCCTCATCACAGCCCTAAACCTAGCCTTAATCATAACCCTAACCCTAACCACAACCCTAACCCTAATTCTAACCCTTACTCTACCTCTAAAACTAGCTATAAAGCCA
>NW_026692227.1:0-16879 GCF_021218885.2 Marmota monax
CATAACCCTAATCATAACCCTAACAGTAACCCTAAAACAAACACTAACCCTAAACCAAACACTAATTCTACCCCTAATCCTAGCCCTAACCCTAACCATAATTTTACACTAATACTAATTCTAACCATAACCCTAAACCTATACCTAAACCTTAACCTAAACCTCCCCTAAACCCTAACCCAAACCACAAACCTAACACTAACCCTTACCCTAAACCTACCACTAACCCTAAACCTAAATATAACCTTAACCCATACACTAATTATAAACCCAACCCTAATCCTAACACTAACCCTAACCTAATCCTAACCCTAAACCTAAACCTAAACCTAACACTAACCCTAACCCTAATTCCAACCCTAAATCTATCATTAACCCTAACCCTAACACTATACCTAATATTAAAACTAACGCTAACCCTAACTCTAACACAAACCCTAATCCTAAAACTAAACCTAACTATAACACTAACCCTAACACTAAACTTAATCCTAACCCTAACACTAACCCTAAGGCTAACCCTAACCCTAACCCTAACCCTCACCCTCAACCTAACCCTAAACCAAACACTAACCCTTATCCTAAACCTAACACTAACCCTAAACCTAACTATAACCCTAACCCAAACACTAATGTTAAACATAACCCTAATCCTTACACTAATCCTAACCTAACCCTGACTGTAAATCTAAACCTAAAACTAACCCTAACCCTAACCCTAACATGAACCCTAACCCTAACCCTAACTCTAACCTAACCCTAAACCTAACCCTAACCCTTACCCTAAACCTAACCCTAAACCAAACATTAAACATAATCCTAACCCTAACACTATAGCTAAAACTAAGTATAACCCTAACCCAAACACTAATGCTAAACCTAACCCTAACCATCATACTAACTCTTACTGTAATCCTAACTCTAAACCTACACGTAACAGTAACTCTAACCCTAACCCTAACATGAACCGTAACCGTAACTCTAGTCCTAACCTAACCTTGACCCTAAGACTAATCCCATCCCTAACACTAACCCTAATCCAGAAATTAACTCTAATCTTAACCCTAACCCTAACCCTAACACTAAACCTAACACTAACCATAATTCTACCTGTAACCCTAAAACTAATCCTAAACTTAATTTTAACACTAACTCTAACACTAATCCTAACCGTAACACCAACCCTAACCCTAACTCTTACCCTAACATAAATCCTGACCATAACCATAACTCTAAGAAAAATCTTAACCCTAACTCTAACCTTTACCTAAACCTAACTATAAACCTAGCCCTAACACTAAACCTAATACTAACACTAACACTAAACGTAATCCCAACCCTAACCCTATCACTTACAATAAGTCTAACAATAACCCTATACCTAACACTAACTGTAATACTAACCCTAAGCCTAATTTTAACCCTAACTCTAACCCTAGTCCTAACCGTAACCCTAACCGTAAAACTAACCCTAACACAAACCATTACCCTAACCCCAAAACTAACCCTAACACTAATCCTAAACCTACACGTAACTCTAAAACGAACCCTTACCCTAACCCTAATTCTAACTCTTACACTACCACTAACCCTAATTCAAACCCTAATCGTAAACCTATCCTGACCTTAACAGCATCCCTAACCCTAATCCTAACCCTAACAATAAACCTAACCCTAAATCTAACCCTAACCCTAACACTAATCCTAACACTAACCCTAACCCTAACCTTAACACAAACCCAAACCCTAACCATACCACTAACCCTAACCCTAAACCAAACCCTAAGCCTAACCCTAACACTAACCCTAAACCTAACCCCATTTCTAACACTAACACTAACACTATCCCTAACCCTAACCTCAACCATAACACTAACACTATCTCTTACCCTAACCCTAACACAAAACCTAACCTAAACCATAACCCTGACCATAACATAACCAAACCCTAACCCTTACCTAACCCTAACACTAAACCTAACACTAACCCTAACCCTAAACCTAACCTCAACACTAACCCTAATCCTAACATGAAACCTCACCCTAACACTAACACTAAAGCAAACCCTAACCCCAACATTAACTCTAACGCTAACCCTAACACTATCCCTAACACTATCTCTAACACAAACCCTAACACTAACACTAATCCTAACCCTAACCCTAATCCTAACCATAACCCTAAGGATTACACTACCCCTAACCATAACCCTACTACAAATCCTATCCCTAACCCTAACACTAACCTTAAATCTAATCCTAACCCTAACAGTAACTCTAACCCTAAACCTAACCCTAACCCTAACACTAACCTCAACCCTAACACTAACCCTAAGTTTAACCTTAACCCTTAACTAATGCTGCAGTCTAGCTGGGCAAAAATCACCAAGCCACCACAAAGCACTTATATCTACAAACAGGAAATTTTATTGCCTGAACTCCAATAGCATTCCATGCACAATCCCCAGGAACTCTCCCTGAATGCCACCCAGGCAGGTCCTCCAGGAACACACCACACACCAACCGGAACTCCCACCAATGGAACTTTTCCAACCAACGCGAACTCCCCAGGCAATCCTCAGGAGAACTCCAAAGTAGCTGGCCCCTGAGGCGGACAGTAAAGGTCTAATATACAATTGAATCAATCCAGCATCATCTTAATGGCTCACCTCTCAAGGAATACTATTGGCAAAATGCCAGGGGCCATTCCGACTCAGTTGTGGCTCTCAGCAACCTAACCCTAAACCTAAATCTAACTGTAACAGTAACCCTAACCCTAACACTAACACTAACCCTAAAGCCAACCATAACCCTCTCATTAACCCTAACCCTAACACTAAACCTAACCCAAACCCTAACACTAATCTGAACCCAAACTAAAACCCTAACCCTAAAACTAAACATAGCCCTACCTGTAACCCTAAAACTAACACTAAACCTAACTCTAAGCCTAATTCTAACCGTAACTCTAACCCTAACCCTAAACTTAACATAAAACCTATCCATAACACTAACCCTAACACGAACCATAACCCTATCCCTAACACTAACTCTAACACTAACCCTAACACTAAACCTAACCCTAATACTAAAACTATGCCCAACCCTAATCTGAAACCTATCCTTAAACCTAACAATAAAACTAACCCTAACCCCAACTGTAATTCTAAACCTAACACTAACCCAAACCCTAAACCTAACCCTAATCCTTACCCAAACACTAACCCTAACTCTAACCCTAACCTAACACTAAACCTAACCTTAACCATAAACAGAACCCTAACCCTAACACTAACACTAACCCTAACACTAATCCTAACCCTAACCCAAAAACTTACCCTAACCCGAACACTAACCGTATCACTAACCCTAACCTTAAACTATAACCCTAACTTAACACTATCCCAAACCTAACCCTAATCCTAACCTAACCATAATCCTAAACCTAACCTAACATTAACACTAACCCTAACCATAACACTAAACCTAAACTTAACACTAACCCTAAAACCTAACCCTAAACTTAACCTAAACCTAACACTAACCTAACACTAACACTAACCCTAACTAACCTAACTTAACCCTAAACCTCATAACACTAACCCTAATCTAACCCTAAACCTAACACTATCCCTAACCTAAACCTAACCCTAACACTAAACTAACCCTAACACTAACACTAACCCTAACCTAACCTAAACTACACCTATCTAACTCTAACCCTAAACCTAACCCTAACCCTAACACTAACACTAACCTAACCTAACACTAAACCTAACACTTACCCTAACACTAACCTAACCCTAATCCTAACACTAACCTAACACTAACCCTAACCCTAACCCTAACCTAACCTAACACTAACACTACCCTAACTTTAACCCTAATCCTAACCCTAATCCTAACACTAACACTAACCTAACACTAACCCTAACCCTAACACTAACACTAACCTAACCCTAACCTAACACTATCCTAACCCTAACCCTAACCCTAACCCTAACTGCAATCCTAACGCTAAACCTAACACAAACCCTAACCCAAACAATAACCCTAAACCTAACCTTAATCCTCACCCAAAACCTAACACTAACCCTAACTCAAAACCTAACACTAACACTAAACCTAACCTAACCCTAACCTAACCCTAACCTAACACTAAACTAACCTAACCTAACCCTAACACTTAACCTAACACTAACCTAACACTAACCCTAACCCTAACACTAACCCTAACCTAAACCTAACCCTAACCCTAACCTAACTACAACCTAATCCTAACCCTAAACCTAACCTAAACTAACTAACCTAACCCTAACACTAAACATAACCTTAACACAAAGCCTAAACCTAATCCTACCAACAAACCTAAACCTAAACCAAACTCTAACTCTAATAGTAACACTAAACCTAAATCTAGCCATTATCCTAATACTAACCCAAACACCAACACTAACCCTAACACTTACACCAACCCTAAACTTAACCCTAACCCTTACACCAACTCTAACCCTAACTGTCACCCTTACATGAAACCTAACCCTAATCTTAACACTAAAACTAACCCTAACCTTTACCCTAACGTTAACCATAACCCTAACCCTAACCCTAAACTTAAACATAAACCTAACCCTAACTATAACCATAACCCTCAATCTAACCCCTTAACCTAACACTAACACTAACCCTAACCTTCACCCTATCACTAACCTAAATACCCTAACCTAACACTAACCCTAACCTAACCCTAACCCACTCTAAACTTACCATAACATAACCATAACCTAACCTAATCCTAACCTAAACCTAAACCTAACCCTAACCTAACACAAACCCTAATCCTAACCCTAAACCTAACACTAACCATAAACCTAATCCTAACCTTAACAAAAACCCTAAACCTAAGCCTAACCCTAACATTAAACCTAACCCTAACCCTAACACTAACACTAACATTAACCCTAACCCTAACACTAACACTTTCACTAACCCTAAACCTAACCTTATCCCTAGCTGTAACTCTAACCCTAACCCTAACCAATAACCCTAACACTAACCCTAACCCAAAACTTATCCCTAACATTAAGACTATCGCTAACCCTAACCCTATCCCTAACACTAACCCTAATACTAATATTAACCCTAACCTATCCTAAACCTAAACCTAACCCTAAACCGAATCCTAACTGTAACCATAACCCTAACCCTAACAGTAACACTAAAACAAACACTAACCCTAAACCAAACACTAATTCTACCCCTAATCCTAGCCCTAACCCTAACCATAATTTTACACTAATACTAATTCTAACCATAACCCTAAACCTTAACCTAACCCTCCCCCAAACCCTAAACCAAACCACAAACCTAACACTAACCCTTACCCTAAACCTACCACTAAACCTAAACCTAAATATAACCTTAACCCAAACACTAATTATAAACCTAACCCTAAACCTAACACTAACCCTAACCTAATCCTAACCCTAAACCTAAACCTAAACCTAACACTAACCCTAACCCTAATTCCAACCCTAACTCTTTCATTAACCCTAACCCTAAAACTATACCTAATATTAAAACTAACCCTAAACCTAACTCTAACACAAACGCTAATCCTAAAACTAAACCTAACTATAACACTAACCCTAACACTAAACTTAATCCTAGCCCTAACACTAACCCTAAGGCTAACCCTAACCATAACCCTAACCCTCACCCTAACCCTAACACTAAACCAAACACTAACCCTTATCCTAAACCTAACACTAACCCTAAACCTAACTATAACCCTAACCCAAACACTAATGTTAAACCTAACCCTAACCCTTACACTAATCCTAACCTAACCCTGACTGTAAATCTAAACCTAACACTAACCCTAACCCTAACCCTAACATGAACCCTAACCCTAACCCTAACTCTAACCTAACCCTAAACCTAACCCTAACCTTTACCCTAAATCTAACCCTTAACCAAACATTAAACCTAAACCTAACCCTAACACTATACCTAAAACTAAGTATAACCCTAACCCAAACACTAATGCTAAACCTAACCCTAACCCTAATACTAACTCTTACTGTAATCCTAACCCTAAACCTACATGTAACAGTAACACTAACCCTAACCCTAACATGAACTGTAACCGTAACCTAACCTTAACCCTAACCCAAACCTATCACTAACTCTAACCCTAAACGTAACCCTATCACTAACCCTAACACTAACAATAACTCTACCGTAAACCTAACCCTAACCGTAACACTTACCCTAACTATAATTCTAAACCTATCACTAACACTAATACTTATCCTAACCCTAAGACTAACCCTAACCCTAACCCTATCACATACCCTCACTGTAACCGTAACACCAACCCTAACACTAACCCTAACCCTAACCCCAACCCTAACCATATAATTAACCATAACCCTAACAGAATACCTTACACTAACCTGAACCCTAACCCTAACTCTAACACAAACTCTAATCCTAAACCTAACACTAATCATAACACTAACCCTAACACTAACCCTTACCCTTACCCTAACCCTAACCCTAAAACTAAGCCTAACACTAAATTTAACCCTAAACCTAACAATAACCTTCACCCTAACCCTAAACCTAATCCAAATCCTAACCCTAACCCTAACACTAAACCTAAAACTAAGTGTAACCCTAACCCAAACACTAATGCTAAACCTAACCCTAACGCTACACTACCTCTAACCCTAATCCTAACCATAAACCTAAACCTAACAATAACACTAACCCTAACCCTAATATGAACTATAATTGTAACTCTTATCCTAACCTAACCCTAACCCTAACATTAAGCCTAACACTAATCCTATCCCTAACACTAACCCTAAACCAAAAATATAACCCTAATCTTAACCCTAACCTAAACCTAAATCTAACATTAAACCTAACACTAACCCTAATTCTACCCATAACCTAAAACTAACCCTAAACCTAAACCTAACCCTAACTCTAACACTAATCATAACCATAACACTAACCCTAAATCTAACCCTAACACAAAACCTGACCATAACCATAACTTTAACAAAAACCTTAATCCTAACCCTAACCCTACCTAAATCTAAACATAAACCTAACCCTAACACTAAACTTAACAATAACCCTAAAACTAACCCTAACACTAACCCTAACCAAACCCTAACCCTAACCCTAACGTAACACTAACCCTAAACCAAACTTTATCCCTAACCCAAATCCTATCCGAAACCCTAACACTAACCATACCATAACCCTGACCCTAATTTGAAAATTAACCCTAACCATAAAACTAACCATAATACTAACCCTTAAACTATCCCTAACCCTAATGCTAACCCTAAACCTAAACTTAACACAATCACTACTACTAACCCTAACCCTATCCTTAAACTTAACACTAACCTTAACCCTAACCCTAACCCTAAACCTAACCTTGAACCTAACCCTAAACCTAATCCTTACCCTAACTGTAGCCCTGTCACTAACACTAACCCTAGCCCTAAAAATAACTTTATCCCTAACCCTAAACCTAACACTAACACTAACACTAATCATAACCCGAACACTAATCTAACACTAACACTAAACCTAACCCTAACTCTAACCCTCACCCTAAACTTAACAATAAACCTAACCCTAATCCAAACACGAACCTTAACCATACCCCTAACCCAAACCTAACTCTAACACTAAACCTCAGCGTAACACTAAACCTAACCCTAACCCTAACACAAAACCTAAACCAAATACTAACCTTAACCTAGCCCTAACCTTAACCCTAACCCCAACCCTAAACCTAACCCTAAAACTAAACCTAACCCTGACACTAATCCTAAGCCTCAACCTAAACCTAACTCGAAACCTATCACTAACCCTAACCCTAACCTTACCACTAACCCTAAACCTAACTCTAACCTTAACCCAAACACTAAACCTAAACTTAACCCTAATTCTAACCATAACACTAACCCTAACCATAAATCTAACCCTAACACTAACACAACCCCTAACCCTCACACTAACACTAACTCTAACCGTAAAACTAAACCTATCCCTAACATTAACCCTAACCCTAACACTAATTCTAATCCTAAACCTAAAACTAACACAAACCATAACCCTTACCTTAACATGAACCATAACCCTAACCCTTACCCTAATTTAACCTAAACCCTAACCTTAATCCTAACACTAATCCTAACCCTAACCCTAACGTTAACACTATCTCTAACACTAACCATAAACCTAACCATTATCCTAACCCTAACCTAACCCTAAACCTCAACCTAACTCTAATCCTAATCCTAATCTTTATCATAACCCTAACTATAACCCTAACCCTAACCCCTACACAAACACTAATGCTAAACCTTACACTAATCTAAACCCTAATACCAACACTAACACTAACTGTAACCATAATCCTAAAACTAACCCTAAATTTTACCCTAACTGTAACCCTAACCCTAAACCTAAAACTAACCCTAAACATAATCCTAACACAAACCCTACCGTAACCCTAATCCTAACCCTAAAGGAAACCCTAACCCTAACCTAATATTAATCCTAATTTTAACACTAACCCTAATCCTATCCCTAAACCTAACCATAACAATATCTCTAAACCTAACCCCACGCCTAAAGCTATCCTTAAACCTAACCCTAATCCTAACACTAACTCTAAACCTAAGTATAACCCTAACCCTAACCCTAACAATAACCCTAACCATAACCCTAACCATAAACCTAAAGCTAACACTTACCCTAACCTTAACCCTAACACGAACCCTAAACCTAACCCTAACCCTAACCTAACCATAAACCTAAACTTAACACTAATATTATCCCTAAAACTAACCCTTACCTGAAGCCTAACACTAACCTTAATCCTGCCGTAAACCTAACTTAACCCTAACCCTAACACTTACCCTAACCATAAACGTAAACCTAAACATAATCCTAACCATAAGCCTAACACAAATCCTAACCGTAACCCGAACACTAACCCTAATCCTAACCCTAAATCTAACACTAACACTAACCCTATCCCTAAAACTAACACTATCCCTAAAATTACAATAACCATAACACTAAACATAACACAAACCCTAACCCTATACTAATACTAACCCGTACAGTAATCCTAACCCTAACCATAACCCTAAACCTGACCTAACCCTAACCCTAAGCTTAACCATAACCCTAACACAATCCCTAACCCAAAATATAACCCTAAACATAACCTAACACTAGCCCTAACTTTTAACTAACACTAACTTTAACATTAACACTAACACTTACACTAAAACTAACCCTAACACTAACACTAATCCTAAATGTAACATAACCCTAACCATAACTGTAACACTAACACTAACCATAACACTAACTCTAACCATAAACCTAACCCTAATCCTAAATATAACATTAACCCTAACCCTAACACTAACACTAAATCTAATCCAATCACTAACATTAATCCTACACTAAACCTAACCCTAAACATAGCCCTAACACTTACCCAACCCTAACCCTAACTCTAACCCTCACACTAACCCTAAAACTAACCCTAACCCTAACACTAACCCTAACCCCAACCCTAACACTATAACTAACTTTAACACTAACCCTAACTGAACCCTAAACCTAAACCTAAAAGAAGCCCTAACACTAAACCTAATGCTAATCCTAACACTAACCATAACCCCAACAATAACCCTATCACTAACGCTAATCCTAAGCCTAAACCTAAACCTAACACTAACCCTATTCCTGACACTTACTTTAACCCTAACACTAAACTAACCCTTACTCTTACCCTAACACTATACCTAAACTACCCATAATCTTAAATCTAACCCTAATCCAACCCTATGCCTCACTCTAACCTTCTTTCTAATCATAACCAAAACCCTAATTTTAACACTAAACCTAACAAAAAACTTAAACCTAACACTTAACCTAACACAAACCATAATTCTTACCCTAACACTAACCTTAACAATAATCCAAACTCAAACCCTAACCCCAATTTTAAAACTAAACCTAACCCTAACCAGAACACTAACACTAACTTTAACCCCAAACTAAACTTAAACATAAATATAACCCTAACCTAACACTAACCCTAACCCTAAACCTAACCCTAACGTTAACACTAACCTTAACCCTAATGCTAAACCTAAACCTATAAGTAACCCTAATCCTATCCCTAATCCTAACATTATCACTAACCTAACCCTAAAATTAACACTAACACTGAACTTAACCCTAAAACTAACCCTACCCCTAACCCTCACCATAACCCTTACCATAACACAATGTTTAACCCTTACCTTAACACTAATCCTAACCCTTACCCTAACACTAACCCTAACCTACAAATAACCCTAAAACTAACCCTAAACCTAAACCTGACTCTAACCCTAATCCTAACCATAACCCTAACCCTTACGCTAACACAAACCTTATCCTTCACACGAACACTAATCCTAACACTAACCCTAACCCTCACCCTAACTGTAAAACTAATCCTAAACCTAATCCAAACCCTAACCCTAAGCCTAGAACTAACCCTAAACATAACCTTAAACCTAATCCTAAATCGAACCCTAACCCTATCCCTAACTGTAACACTAACCCTAACCGTAATGTTAGCCCCAAACCTAACACTCTCCCAAACCATAGCACTCTCCCTAACCCTAACCCTAACACTAACACTAAAGCTAACACTAACCCTAACCCTAACCTTAACACTAACTCTAAAACTAATCTTAATCCTAACCCTTACACTAACCCTAAACCTAACACTAAACCTAACACTAACTATAACACTATCCCTAACCCTAATCCTAAACCTAAACCTAAACCTAACCCTAACAAAAACTCTAACACTAAACCTTACCCTAACACAAACCATATCCCTCATAGAAACACAATCCTAACACTAAATCTAACCCTAAACCAAACCATAAAACTAACCCTATCCCTAACTGTATCACTAACACTAACCCTAAACTTAGCAGTAACCCTAAACTTATCAGTAACCCTAACACTCTCCCTAAAACTAACCATAACACTGACACTAAAGCTAACCCTACCTCTAACACTAACACTAACCCTATCCCTAACACTAACACGAACCCTAAGTTTAACCCTAATCCTAACCCTTACACTAACCCTAAACCTAACATTAACCCTAACCCTAAAACTAACCCTAACCATAACCCTAACCCTAACCTTAACACAAACCTAATCCTAACCCTAAACCCATCCCTAACCCTAAAACTAACCCTAACCTATCCTAAACCCTAACACTATCCCTAACCCTAACACTAACACTAACACTAATTCTTACAATAACCTTAAACCTAACCCAAACCCTAACAGTAACCCTAACCCTAACCTTAACACTCTCACGAACCCTAATGCTAACACTAACACTAACCCTAAACCTCACCATAAACGTAACCCTAACCCTAACACTTACTCTAACCCTAACGCTAGCACTAAGCCTCAACCTAACTCTAACACTAACCCAAACACTAATCCTAAGCCTAACCCTAATTCTAACTGTAACACTAACCCTAATCCTAACCATAAACCTACAACCAACCCTAAAACTAACCCTAACCGAAACTCTAACATGAAGTCTAAACCTAACCCTATCCGTAACGCTAACACAAACCCACACCCTAACCCTAACGCTAACACAAACCTGAACCCTAACGCTAACCCTAACACAAATCCTAACCAAACCATAACCCTAACCCTAACCTAACGTTAAACCTAACCCTTACCTAACCCTAACCCTAACACTAACACTAACTTTAACACTAACCTTGAACCTAACCCTAACACTAATCCTAATCCCAACCCTAACCATATAACTAACCGCAACCCTAACTCTAACCCTAAACCTAACAGTAATACTAACCCTAACTCTAACCCTAAGCCTAACCCTAAATCTAACTCTAATCTTAACCATAAATCTAATGATAACCTTAACCCTAACCCTATCACAAACACTAACCTAAACCTAAGAGTAACCCTAACAGTAACTCTAACATTAACCCTAAACCGAACTCTAACCCTCACTCTAAAACTAACCCTAACCCTTACCTAAACCCTAACCCTAAACCTAACCCTATCACAAACACTAAACCTAACCCTAACACTAACCCTAATCCTAACCCTAACCCTAATACTAACCCTAAAGTTAACCGTAACCCTAATCTTAACTGTAAACCTAACCCTAAACCAAACCCTAACCATAACACAAACACTAACAATAAACATAATACTAACCCTAAATCTAAGCATAACCCTAATCCTAACACTAAACCTAACCCTAACCTAATCCTAACACTAACCCTAACATCAACCCTAAAGCTTACTGTAACCCTAACCCGAACCCTATACCAAACATTAACCCTAACCCTAACCGTAACCATAAAGCTAACACTAACCATAACATTAAAGCTAACCCTAACAATAACACAAACACTAAAACTAACCCTAACCCTAACCCTAATGCTAACACTAACCCTAACCTTAATTCTATTCCTAATGCTAACCATTACAAGAACCCTAAACCTAACCCTAATGCTAACTGTAACACTAAACCTAATCCAAACCCTAACCCTAAAAATAGGGTTAGGGTTATCCTATCCCTATCCCTATCCCAATCCTATCCCTAACACCAACCTTAACCCTAAGCCTAACCCTAACTTTTACACTACTCCTAACTCTAAACTTAACCCTAACATTAATCCTAACCCTATCCATAACCCTAATGGTAATCCTGATCATAACCCTAATCCTAACCCTCATCCTAAACCTTACCCTAACACAAACCCTAACCCTTTCCATAACAATAACCTTAACCCTAACCCTAACACTAACACTAATCCTAACCCTTACACAAACAATAACACTTACTCTAACACTAACCATTACTGTAAACCTAAACCTAACCCTAATCCTACCCGTAACCCTAACCCTAACACTAAATCTAACACAAACCCTAACCTAACCCTAAACCTAACCTTGTTCCTAACCATAACTCTATAACAAACCCTATCACTAAGCCTAACCTTAACCATTACCCTAACCCTAACACTCACCTAATCCTAACCCTAAACCTAACACTAACCCTAACCCTAAACCTAACACTAACCCTAATCCTAACTATAACCCTAACCCAAACACTAATGCTAACCCTAACTTTAACCCTAGCACTAATACTAACTCAATCCACAACCCTAACCCTAAACCTAATCCTAACAGTATCCCTAACCGTAACCCTAACCCTAAAGCTAACCCTAATACAAAACCTAACCCAAACACTAACCCAAACACTAACACTAATCCTAACCCTAACACTTACCCTAACACTAAACATAAACCTAACCCTAACACGAACACTAAATCTCACCATAAACCTAAACCTAACCTTAACACTAAATCTAACCCTATCCCTAACACAAACCATAAATCTAACTGTAACCCTAACCCAAACACTAATCCTAACCCAAACCCTTACCCTAACTGTAACAATAACCCTAACCTTAACCATAAACCTACACGTTACTCTAACACTAACCCTAAACCTAACCTTAAAACGAATTCTAACCCTAACTCTAACCGTAAACCTAACACTAACCCACATCCTAACAATAACCCTAATAAAAACCCTAACTTTAACTCTAACCCTAACACAAACCCTAACCCTAACCCTAACCCTAACCTAACCCTAACCCTAATCCTTATGTAACCCTAACCCTAACACTAAAACTAAACCTAACCTTAACACGAATTCTAACCCTAACTCTAACCGTAAACCTAACACTAACCCACATCCTAACAATAACCCTAATAAAAACCCTAACTTTAACCCTAACACAAACCCTAACCATAACCATAACCTTAACCTAACCGTAACCCTAATCCTTACGTAAACCTAACCCTAACACTAACCTAACACTAACTGTAACTCTAAACCTAACAAAAATACTCACCCCAACTATAACTGTATAACTAACACAAACCCTAACCCTAAACCTAACACTAACCCTAAACCTAACACTTACTCTAACTGTAAGACTAACATTACCCCTAACCATAACCCTAACCATAATACTAACCCTAACCACCCTAATTCTGATGCTAAATATAACCTAATGATAATTCAAAACCTAACCCTAACACAAACCCTAAACCTAAACCTAACACTAACCCTAACACTAAACCTAAACTTAACCCTAACCCTAACTCTAAAACTAACCCTAACCCTAACAGGAACCCTAACCCTAATCCAAATCAATTGCAAACACTAACCCTAAACCTAACACTAACCCTACCACAAAGCCTAAGCCTAACCCTAACCTAACCCTAAATGTAACCCTAATCTTAACTGTAACCTTAACCCTAACCCAAAACCTAACACTAACACAAACCCTAACACTTAACCTAACACTAACCGTAACCCTAAACCTAACCATAACCCTAACACTAATCCTAACCCTAACCTTAACCCTAACAATAAACCTAACCCTAACCCTAACCCTAACCCTAACACCAACCTTAACCATAACCCTAACCGTATCCCTAACCTTAACTTAACCCTAACCCTAACCAAAACCCTAACACAAACCTTAACCTAACCCTAAACCTAAACCTGTCCTAACCCTAACTCTAACCCTAACACTAACCCTAATTCTGACTCTAAACCTAACCCTAACACCTAATCCTAACCCTAAACTTAACACTAACCCTAACTCACCCATAACCTAACTATAACCCAAAACCAAACACTAACGCTAACCCTAACCCTAACTCTAACACTAACCCTAACCCTTACCCTAACCCTAGCCCTTCCTCTAACCCTATACTTTACCCTAAGCCAAATCCTCATCCTAATTCTACCCTAGTCCTAACCATAATTCTTAGACTTCCCCAAACCCTAACTCTATTACTAGTCCTAAACCTAGCCCTCCTTCCAGCTCTAACCCTAACCCTAACCCTGAACCTTATTCTCACCATAACACTAACCCTAGATATAAACCTGACCCAAACCCTAAACTGAACCCTAACACAACCTCTACCGGTAAACCTATACCTAAACCTAACAGTAACAGTAGCACTAGACAAACTTAACTTTAAATAGAGTCATAAATCTAGCCCTAGCCCTAAACAAAAACCTAGCACTAAGCCCTACAATAATCCTTAACCTAACGTAAAGACTAAAACTCTCACTTGACCAAACGTTAGTCCTAATTGTGGCTCTAAACCTAAAACTAACCCTGTTCCCACTATGACCCTTAATCTAATAGAAACCCTAGCTCTAAACCTTATCCTAAATCAAAACCTAACCCTACCATTAGACTTATCCATAACCCTTACCCTAAAACTAGCCATAACCATAACCCTCACTCTTACATTACCCAAGCCCTAATGTTAGCCCTAAATCTCACACAAATCCTAACCCTTATCCTAGCCATAAACCTAGCCCTAATCATAACCCTAACCATAACCTTAGACCTAACCCTAATGCTAAACCTCGCCCTAATCCTAACCCTAGCTCAAACTCTAATCCTTAGCCTAAAGCTAACACTAGCTTTTTTAACCATAAACCTAACACTAGCCTTGACTCAAAACCTAACCCTCGCCCTAGCCCTATCCCTACCTCAAATGCCTACACTTACACTAACCCTAACCCTAACATTACCCCTATGCCTAACCTTAACCCTAACCCTAATCCTAACCTTAACCCTAGCCCTAACCTTAGCTCTAACCCTATCCATTACCCTAAAGAAATGCCTAACCCAAATGCTAACACTAGGCCTAATGATAACCCTATCGTTAACACTAACTCTATCCATTAGTCTAAACCTAACCAGAACCATAAACTAATTCTATCCATTACTTTAACCCTAACCCGAACCCACAGCTAATTCAAGCATTAACCCTAAATCTTAACCTAAACCAAACCCTACCAGGACCCTGACCCTAATAATACACCTAGCTATAAACATGACCCTTACCCTACACCTAAACCTTACAATAGACATAGACATAGCCATAACCTAACACTAAAACAAATACTAACCATAAAGCTAGACTTGACATTAGCCCTAGACCTATTCCTAGCCATAGCCCTAACAAAAACCCTCAGCCTAGCCCTAAACCTAGCTTTAATCCTAACCCAAATGCTAACCTTAGTCCTAACCCTAATTCTAACCATTACCCTAGCCCTAAAGCTAGCTATAACCCTATCCCTACCCCTAAACCTAATCCTAACCATAACACTAACACTAACCCTAACCCTAGGCCTAACCCTAACACTAACGCTAGTGCTAATCCTAGCCCTATTTTAGCCCTAACCCTAAACTTACCCCTAACCTTAGACCAAAGACTAACTCAAACTCTCAACTTAGCCCTATTTCTAGTTCTAACTCTATATGTTACCCTAATACTAGCTCTAAACTTAGCCCTAACCCTAGCCGTAGCCCTAAACCTAGATCTAACCATAACAATAAATCTAAGCCTAAACTTCACCCTACCATTAGCCCTAACACTATTGGTAATCATAAAACCAGCCCTAACCATAGGCCTAGCTCTAAAACAAAACTGAGCCATAGCCCTATCCTTAACCCTACCTAACCTTAATGCTAGACCTGACATTAGCTCTATACCTAGCCCTAATCTTAGTTCTAAGCCCAGCCTTAATCCTTACCCTGATCTGAACCCCAGACCTTCCCTAATTTTATCCCTTGTCCTAGCACTAAACATAGCTGTAACATCATATCTTACCATAACACTAACCCTAGCCCTAAACCTAGGCCTAAACCTA